>NW_024505891.1:0-317 GCF_017590055.1 Onychostruthus taczanowskii | reverse complement strand
CCAAAGTGCATTTTCCCTGTTCCATACCCCAGTGTTCCCAAACCCCAAGCTGCATTTCCCTGTTCCACCTGGGGCTGGGAGGGCTGGCGGTCAGGGGTGGCAGCAGCAGTGGCACTCTGGGGTGGCAGGGGGGACAGTCACCATCCCATTTGTCCCCAGGGCAGCAGCTCCTGCTGTGGAGGGTTTGGGGGAGCTCTGGGTCTCAGCCCCATGAGGGGTCCCTGGAATCTGAGGCTTCCTGGGGGCTCTGGCAAGGCTGAATGTTGGCTTTGCTCTCAATTTGTTGGTAATGTCAGGAAAATTAATCCACAAACATC
>NW_024505890.1:0-317 GCF_017590055.1 Onychostruthus taczanowskii | reverse complement strand
CGAGGCCTTACCCCTCCCCCAGCCCAAAATGGGGCAGAATCCCTGGATTTGGGGATTCCCCCCCACACACCCCTCCCCCGCTGGCACAAAATGGGGCAAAAACCCCCCAATTTTGGGGTTTTCCCCTGGCTCCCCTCCCCCCCCAGGGTTGGTTTGGGGTTTGGGGGTGGGGGAGGGGTGGAGGTTGGATTTTTTGGGGGGAAAAAAATCCCCTTTTGGCCCCAAAACGCCGCTGGGGGGCAGGGGAGGGGTTTGGGGCTGTGGGAACCCCCCCCAAAAATTCCCAAATCCTCCCCAAATCCCAAATTTTCCCCCTG
>NW_024505889.1:0-318 GCF_017590055.1 Onychostruthus taczanowskii | reverse complement strand
GTTTATACTGGTTTATACTGGGAACAGGTTTAGAAGGCACTGGGGGTTACTGGGATGGAACTGGGAGGGAACTGGGATTGAACTGGTTTGTTCTGGTCTGTACTGGTCCGTACTGGTCCATACTGGTCCGTACTGGTCTGTACTGGTGCAGACGCGCCCCTGCTGAGCGCGGGCCCCTCCCCCGTGCTGGTTCCGGAAGGTTCCGAGGCCGTGCTGGGGCTGTCGGTGCGCGCCCATCCCCCCCCCGAGCGCTGCGCCTGGAGCGTGCGGGGGAGGGGCATCAGCCCCGGTACTGGGACAAACTGGGACGGACTGGGA
>NW_024505888.1:0-318 GCF_017590055.1 Onychostruthus taczanowskii | reverse complement strand
GGAGGGCCACCTGAACCTGGGCCAGGAATGGGGCTGGGGGCTCTGGGGTGGGTCTGGGGGCTCTGAGGGTGGGTCTGGGGTCTCAGTGCTGACCCCCCCCCGTGCCCCCCAGGCTTTGTCCCCGTGTGCAGCCTGGGGCTGGGCCAGGAGGGCCACCTGAACCTGGGCCAGGACGTGGGGCTGGGGTCTCAGGGCCACCTGAACCTGGGCCAGGACGTGGGCACGCTGCGCTACTTCGGCATCTGCGGGCTGCAGGAGGGCTACGAGCCCTTCGCCATCAACATGAAACGGCCCATCGCCCTCTGGTTCAGCCACAGC
>NW_024505887.1:0-318 GCF_017590055.1 Onychostruthus taczanowskii | reverse complement strand
GTGTTCTTATTGCTACAAGCAGGTTTTAAAATAGTTTGCCCTGCTTTTGCGTTAGACATGCTAATGAGCCAAGCCACAAACATGAGAATTGTAGAGCTTAAAGTAATCAAGTAGGACATTATTCAGTAGAACATGTGGTGTAGCAAGCCAGACTGAGAGCCCTAGGTCCATAAATAATTCTGAAATGCAGCTGTTGTTACCCCTGTCCCCGTGTGTGTGCAGGATCTGGACGTGCTGGCTGCCATGGCGTGTGCTGAGGAGCTAAAGAATCTGGTGAGGACAGCCGCCCCCGAGCTCTGGCTGCAGAGAGTGAAGAAC
>NW_024505886.1:0-318 GCF_017590055.1 Onychostruthus taczanowskii | reverse complement strand
GAGCATCCCCAGAGAGCCTGGCCCGCCCTGCCCCGGGGCTGGAGGGGCCCGTCCTTCCCCTTCGCCCACAGCTTAACAAAGCCATCTTCCACCGAGGCTGCGAGCCTCGAGGCCTCCCGAAGCAGAGCTATTTTGAGTATTTTCCACAGCATCTCTGAACACTGCTGTGCTCATGACTGGTGAGTGGGAGATGCATGCACGCAGATCTCCGAGTGTGCCAGCCCAGCCTCCTCCTCCTCCTCCCTGCAGCGGAGCTGGGCTGGGATCGCGGCTCAAGCAGAGCCCCCGGCAGTCCCGGGCTGTCCCGGGCTGTCCCTG
>NW_024505885.1:0-318 GCF_017590055.1 Onychostruthus taczanowskii | reverse complement strand
GGTCACAGCACAGGAAGGACATGGAGCAAGTCCAGAGGAAAGACAACAAGATGATCAGAGGGACAGAACACCTCTTGTAGGAGGAAAGTTGGGATAATTCAGCCTGGAAAAGAGCAGCTTTTGGAGTGACTTAATTGTGACCTTTCAGTACATGAAGGGAGTCTACAAGAAAGATGGAAAGGAACTTTTTAATTTTTATGTAGTGATGGGAAAAGACGGAATGGATTCAAACTAAAAGAGTGCAGGTTCAGATTTAATATTAGGAGTAAGTTCTTTCTTGTGAGGATGGTAAGGCACTGGAACAAGTTTCCCAGAGAA
>NW_024505884.1:0-318 GCF_017590055.1 Onychostruthus taczanowskii | reverse complement strand
TGTCCCCGTGTCCCCAGGAGTACGCGGGCAGCGGCTGGAACCTGAACGTGATGCCGGTGCTGCAGCAGTCGGTGCTGTGCCACATCAACGCCGACATCTCGGGCATGAAGGTGCCCTGGCTCTACGTGGGCATGGTGTTCTCGGCCTTCTGCTGGCACATCGAGGACCACTGGAGCTACTCCATCAACTACCTCCACTGGTGGGCACGGGGGGTTCGGGGGGTCTGGGGAGGGACTTTGGGGTGTTTGGGGGGTCTGGGGAGCGACTTTGGGGTGTTTGGGGGGCGAGGGCAGTGACTTTGGGGTGTTTGGGGGTGTC
>NW_024505883.1:0-318 GCF_017590055.1 Onychostruthus taczanowskii | reverse complement strand
AGCACCCTGACCTCCTGTTGCCCCCCCTCTCTGCAGCCCCCCGTGGGTGTTCCTGGCTCCCAGCCGCTGCTGCCCAACGCCATGGACCCGGCTGCACGGTCACAGGGTGAGGCTGGGGTCCCTGAGCCCCTCCCCACACCCCAGGGTGGGGGTTTAGGGGGGGCTCCGGGGGTCTGACGCCTCCCCCTCCCCGATTTGTGCAGGGCATCCTGGCATGGGGGGCCCGATGCAGCGCATGAACCCCCCCCGAGGCATGGCCGGGATGGGGCCGCAGGTACGGTCACTGGGATGGGGGGTACTGGGATACTGGGATGGGGG
>NW_024505882.1:0-318 GCF_017590055.1 Onychostruthus taczanowskii | reverse complement strand
TGGGGACAGCTGGGGACACCTGGGGGCCTCACCTGTCCCACCTGGGAGTCTCACCTGGGGGGTCCCTGAGGGTTACCTGGGCACACCTGGGGGTCCCACCTGGGGGGTCTCACCTGGGGGGTCTCACCTGGGGTCTCACCTGTCCCAGGAGGAGCAGCAGCGGAGGGCGGAGCTCGCGCAGGGCCGGAAGCCGCCGGGGGCGGGGCCGTTCCTGGGCTCCCTCACCGGGCGCCTCTGGCCGCGCTCCAAGCAGCAGTGACGTCACCGCCACCTCACCGTGACGTCATCATCACCACCACCACCGCGGGACAGCGGCCG
>NW_024505881.1:0-7611 GCF_017590055.1 Onychostruthus taczanowskii | reverse complement strand
CCCTGGGCTTTGTGTTCTTCAAAACCCTAAGCCTTACCCAAGCCCTAACCCTAGCCCTGGGCCAGAAATCATCCTAAGTCTGGGCCTGGTCCCAGGGAAAAAGCTGTGAAGGAAGTCATCTTTTGGCAGTTTTGTGTTCGCCTGGGGATGCCCTTTGTAGATGCAGTGCTCCTGGGCTTTTTGGTTTTCAAAACCCTAACCCTAAACCTAACCCTAGCCCTAGCCCTAGCTCATCGCTACAGCGCTGAAGGCCCAGCAAAAGAACCCAAAGAATGGACTATAACATCCAAGCCACGTGAGACAAAATTGACTCTCAAGCAGAGACTGAGAGACAACCAGAAAAACAACAAGGTGCCCAAAAAGTAGAGTCAATTTTCCACCAGCCATCTCAAGAACTTTTTTCTTTTTTAATAGGTGAAAATTACAAGCATCTGTTGAGGAGATATACATAAGGCACCATAAAAGGTAATGGGACAGCTTCTTAACCACAAGTAAAATAAGACAAAGGAAGGAGGGCAAGAGCGGGTTGACCCTTTGTTTGCTGCTAAGAAGTTTCCATAGCCCTGCTGCAGGTCGCAACCCTGTAGGCACGGTAAGGTAGGGACAAAAAGGCCATACTGTGACACAGGCATTTGGCGATCCTCCAGCTAGCCATCGCCCCTGGCCCGTGCCAAGAGTGGCTGCCCCCTATCCACCCCTCGGGCCAGTCTGGGTGGCAATAGAGCAGGGCTGCCTAACTCCCACAGGCAGCAAAACTGCTCTGTTCGGTTGCTGATAGAAATCCCGAGTCAAGGAAGCCAGAAAAAAGGAGATGAGTGGAGCCGCCTATATAAACTCTCAAGAGGGTTTAATCCCTCAGAAAGTCCAAAGACAAGTGACAAAGCTCCATCGGGGTAACAGCAACTTAAGAACTGGGGAGGGCACTAGGGGAGGATAACCAACAGTAGAACAGCAGGGGAGGAGCGTAGGGCAGGGATCAGATTCTAGGTAACCTAATAGGGGATAACATGGGAGGGGATCAGGCTTGACACACCAATAGAACTTCGAGGGAAGGGTGATAGACATGGAAGGTTCTAGAGAAAGGGGTGGGTTTACATTTGATGAACAAGGGAAAAGGGCAGTACTTCCAGGATTGGCAGGGAAGGGTCTGGAAATCAGGGAGTTACAAGGGAGATTGACATGGGGACTGACGTAAGATTAGGCAGGAAAATAGTAGTAAATAACTTCAGGGTAAAACCACTGGGGAAACCAAACAGGGTACATGGAACAAACCACTATATATAAACCCACAATAAGGAACACCTTAAGATTACAACAGAAAAAAAATCTACCATAATGCTGAACCTCTATTATTCCTCAATGGTCTTTTAATGCAAAAGAGACTGGAGGGTAAGACCAAATTACACTGTACTTACTATTAGGATACACGTACTATGGATAGCAACCCCATTGGCAAGGTAGATGGGAGTGAAAGCCATACTGGACCTCTGTGATGTCCTTTTGTTCATTCCAAATAAGTGTATATAGGGAAAATCTAGGATTTTTTTTCTTTCTTTTTCTGGTTCATACTCTCCTTGCCCACACCAACAGATGCTAGTATAACTCATTTAAGAGAGATTTTAAAAAATTTTTGAGTTAATTGTTTGAGCCAAATGACTTATAGAGAAGGGAAAGGGGGGATTGTGATAAATGAATAATGAAATGGTTGACTCTCACAATTAAAGGACAAATATCATGAATACGATAAAAGAAGTTTTATAGATTTTTAGTTATGTCTCCCCCCCTTTTTGCATTGTTCTCAAGGGATGACTGGGGAAGCTGGGGCATTTGGGAAGGTTGACTTGTTATTACGGCAACATCTGACTTCCAATCAAGATGTCAGGAAGGGATCTCCAACACTGGACAACAAAGAAGGTGTTGATGGATAGAACTTTGGAAGGGGACAAAGGGTTAAAAGGTGGAACATCCATTGTGTGGGTGAGCACATGGTGGAAAGACCCAGCGTGTTGTTAATTTTCTCTATTCAGTCTTCTGTTTTAAGTTTGATAAACCTTTTAAAGTTCTGGAAAATGAGCAGCATTTCTGTGGGAAAGACATTTCTATGCTGTTCTTGTGAACCAGCGAAGGCTTCCTGAAGACAAGGAAAGCCTCATATCTCTCTCAAGGAATTTACCAAAGTTATCACCATGACAACTTAAGGAACAAGAGAGAAAAGTGTAAGCAAGAATATTGGAGTGTACCTATCGGGGTTCGCTGTTATTTGTCTCTGCCCCGATACGGGAAAAGTGGTTCTGGGTGGCCACATTTCAAAGGACGAGTCTGGACTCTCAGGTTTTTCGGTCTTCAATCATGTTTATTAATTCTTATCTACAATATTTTCTCTCTGCCCAGCCGAGGTCTGTTCAGCAGGACAGCCAAATGCACTCTCTCCCGCCCACAGGACGGTCGTGTCCTTTATAGTAAAAATTACATCTATCATATTTATCTTTAATTCCCAATACTTTTCACCCTTATTGACAAGTGTACATTCACCATGAACCAATCCAAATGCGCCAACATCACCACAGAAAATGGAAGACATTAAGAAGAAAGAAGAACCCAGGACCACGCCCCGAATCCTCCATCTTGTCTTCATGACCCCCCTGTACCTAATTTCTAAAATCTATACTTCACCCTGTAAATACACTATTCACACCCTAAAACTTCTCATTTCCTCATACACAGATATTTCATCTCTAGATGGATCAAAGTCAAGCCACCAGACACTTTTGGCAACATTCCAAGGTCTCTGAGCCCCCCAAGGGTTCTCTCGTCAACTCTGGACATCCAGAGAGATGTGTTGAGTTCCCACATGTACCAATATTACTGACGGGACTGCCTTGGTCTGTCTGGACCCAGCTGCTGAACCAAATAGCCGCATATGTGGAGTTTTCTCCCCAGAGACACTATTCAGTTACCTGTAGTCACAGCTGAGCGCGTGGGGACAAGTCCAGGCATGCCCTGATCTTCAGTGCTTACGGGCTGGAGCTTGCTATTGATGAGGGGGCCACTCCTCAGGCCTTCCTGAGCTGGAGAAACCTTTAAGGCGAGGTGAAGAAAGGAGTGGGTCCTGATGGAGAGTTTTTAATCCAGGGTTATTTTGGGCCTGCAACAACTCCACAGAACCCTCTGACAGAACTCTCCATCAGAACCCCGACGGCGTGGTCTGCTTGCCCTTTTACCTGGGGAGAGGGGCAGGGGAGGGGACCCAGGGAGCACCAACCACGTACAGGGGGAGGGGGTCTCAGGTGAGAAGGACACCTGGGTGGGCCAAAAGCCCCCCAGATGGTGGAGAGCATCCTTTGAACCTGCCAATCACTCGACGCTCCCCTTGGAACTTCTGGGTTGATAGACAATGCCCAGCAGGAGTCAAGGGTGGAGAAAGGAAAGGTGATTGACACCCCAGTTGGGGAAGGAAATTTCAGGGAGAAACCAAGGGAACTGAGGCAAGCCATGACATCACACCACAACACAAGAAGATCTGGACTTTGGTTGGCTTACACAGTGGCATGGCTCCTTTCACCTATTGAAAGTTTTGTTTCTTCTTTATGACCAATGGGCAGTGTATGTATTTGTTAAGTAAATGGAAACTTTTCTCACGTGGATAAACTCACATTTTCTCACATTTCTTCACATTTCTTACATGGATAAACTGCTGCTCTATTGTACATGTCCAGCAGTGCTGAGTTTTGAAGAATGGGGTAAGGTTTTGTGAGAGCAGAACAGGGAGTAGACAAATCAGCTCCAACAAGTTGAGGACTGTCTCCTTATATTTACAGAAGACTTGCCTGCCAATGAACCCAAAGCTTGTGGCAATAATGAAGAGTGGTAATTGTGCCTTTTTATCTCTCAAGCACACTAGACATGAACTGACCCAGAGCTTCTTGGAGCCCTGGCAGAGAGAGAAGCAGCAAGTGGTGTTGGGAGAGTTTCTGCGAGTCCCTGCTTGTGAGGTGTTTTTGGCATTGTATCATGTCTTTGTGGCCGCTCATGAGTCTCTCCACGTTGTCGTGTTTATTGGTGCATACGTGAGCCTCTTTTGGTTGTCCCTCATATTGGAGGCTGCACACCCACCCTGCTATGCTGTCTGGATTATTGGATGCAGCACACACCTTTCCACATTATCCTGTGAATTGGATGCTGTGCGTAGGTCTCTCAGGGTTGTCCCATGCATGTGTTTCCACTCGTGATCCTCTTTGGGTTGTCCTGCATCTTTGCTGCCATGCACAATCCTCTCCACATCGTCCCATGTATTGTATTTTGTATGCAATCCTCTGCCTTTACTGGCATATTGGAGATTCTGTGAGAACTTCTCCATGTTCTCTGGCATACTGGATGCCATACACTATCCTCTCTGCATTGTCCCACATATTGGGGCTACACATAACCACCTCTGAGCTGCCTTGTATATGGGAGGCTGCATGTGATCTTCTCCACATTGTCCTGTGCATTGATTTCCCCATGCAATCCTCCCTCCATTGTCCCCTGCATTGAATTTTGTAAGCAATATTCTCTGTGCTGTCCCATGCCTCAGATTCCACTGATATGGCAAGAGTCTTCTCATATTGTCCCACATACTGAATTCACCATGTGAGCCTCCCTGTGTTGTCCCATGCATTGGATTCCATGCATTGTCCTGTGTCTTGGATCCAGTGTGGTCCTCCCTGTGTTGTCCTGTGCATTGGATTTCATGTGTGATCCTCCCCCTGTTGTCCCACATACTGGAGACCATGCATGATTCCCTCAGGGTTTTCCCTTGTGTTGTACTACGCCCATGCTCTTGTCTGGGTTTCCACACCCCCCTCTCTCTGCTGGACTCTGCATGCAATCCTGCTTGGGTTTTTCCCTCCATTCTACATTCTGTACTTGATCCTGTCCTGGTTTTCCTCTATGCCGGACTCCGTGCATGATCCTGCCTGGGTTTACCCTCGTCCCAGGCTAAGAGCACTGTTCCTCCAGGTTGTTGCCCCTGTGCCAGGCTCCATGTGTGATTGTCACTGGATGTTCTCCTCCATGCTGGGCTTTGCACACAATCCTGCCTGGGTGTTCCTCTATCTGTGCCAGGCTCCATGCATTATCCTGCTTGGGTTTTCTCCCATTCTGCATTCTGGCCTTAATCCCCCCTGGATTTCCCCCCAATGACAGATTCCACCGGTGTTCCCACCCAGGTTTCTCCTCGTGCTGGACCCCAGGTATGATCCCAACTGGTTTTTCCTTCCTACACTGGGCTCTGCATGCAGTCCCACCTGGCTTTATTCCTGTTCTGCATTCCAGCCTTGATCCAGCAGTTTGATTTTTTTCTCCATGGTGGACTGCATGCACAATCGTGCCTGGGTTTTCTCCCCTGTGCCAGACTTACGGCATGTTCATGCCTCTGGTTCTCCTCCCCACCCTTGACTCCCTGTGCAAATCCTCCTGGGTTTTTCTTCATTCTGTATTCCAACATAGAACCAGAGCGGGTTTTGCCCTGTCCTATGGCGGACTCTGTGCAATCCCACCCAAGTTTCTACATCCCCTGAGCCAGACTCCAGGTGCAATTCCGTCCAGGTTTTCCCTCATTCTGCATTCTGGCCTTGATCTGGGCTGAGGTTTTTTTCATGCTGGAGTCCATGCACAATCCTGCTTGGGTTTTCTCCTGTACTGGACTTTGGGAGCAGTCCTGCCTCTGTTTTACCCCAGTCTATATCCTGGCCTTGATCTGTACCAGATTTTCCTCTGTTCTGGCTTCTAGACACAATCTGGACTGGATTTTCTCCAATTCTGGCTTCTGGGTGCCATCTTCTCAGGGTTTCTACCATTCTGAATTATGGCACAGATCCAGCCTAAGTTTTCCCCGGTTCCAGATTCCAATCTTAATCTTGTCCAGGTTTTCCCCTATTCCAGATCCTAGGCATGACCCGGTCCAAATTTTTCTCTATTCCAGATTTAGGGTATAATTCAGTCTGTTTTCCCTCATTCTGGAATGCATCCATGCGATCTGACCTGGGTTTTTCCCAGTTCTGCACTCCAGTCTCTATTTGGTTTGGGTTTTCCCTGATTCTGGAATTCAGCTGCTGTGACAGCTGTAGCTGGTCTATAACTGCACAGATAATTTGGCCATGACAGACACTTACACGACCAGCCGAGCTAGTTAGAGAAATAGAAGTAAACAAGTCCCTAGGCATGTTACTAATGGGTCAAACCCCAACAGGGAACCTCGGCCAATCTCTTTGAAGTATGAATGCACCCATACCATTAGCCTGTGAGCTGGGCAGAGTTGAGACCCTTACCCAATCAGATATGTAAGCGTGGGAAATTTGAAGCCCCTATAAAAAAAGGGGCTGCCCAACAATAAACTTTGTTTGTTATTGCATGATCTCAGTGTGTTCTTGTTGCTTGTCTGTCTCCGTAAATGATGATTGGTGACCCTGACGTGATCCAACAGCTGCTGCGGGCTGAGCAGGGAGACAGAAGGGGCATCCAGGAAAAGCTGCCTGCAGCCTTTGAGCTGCAAAGAGCAGCGTGCAGAGCCGCAGGGTGGCGTGGAGAGCTGCCTGCAGCCTTTGAGCTGTGAAGAATGAGGTGGAGAGCCGTGTTTGGTCTGGACAGCCCCCTTTTCTTTTCTTGTAAGTGGAAGGCGTCATTGGGATGGGTGCATGAACTTCGACGCAGGAAGACCCTGTCCTACAGGTATGGACTTTAAATTAAAAGATAAAAGGGACAAAATATAATGAGCAGGCTTTGCTAGCCTTACTGTCATGGTGCAAGAGCCACAGCTTAGAAGGGATTGAAGGAACCGCCTTGGACTTAAAAACTTGGGAGCAGGCTGGCCAGTATATACTTGCAGCAGCCTCCGTTGGTGACGAGACTGCCATCCATGTTATAAAGCCCCAGAGGCTCGTTATGGACTTGTTAAATAAAGACTGAGCAGAACACGAGGGCGACGGGGAGCGTAAACCCTGCACCGAGCGCGTGGGGGAGCGGACGGGCGGAGCAGCAACAGCGCACCGTGAGACTACGCGGGGCTGCGAAGTTTCCCCGGACGAGGACGACCTGCCAGCAGAGTGACCTGCTGCCGCCCGGAGCTGTGCTGACGCCCCAGGCGGGGATAGTATGCCGGTGGGGTGCCCTGCTGCTGAGCGGGACCGTGGAGGTAGCCCCTCCCAGCGCGCGTCACCAGCGGAGCACGCCCCTGCCGCTCCAAAGGGCGGACAGGCGCAGCGCTGTCGACCCGCACTAGATGAGTGTCCTACCTCTCCGTGCCGGCTGCTCTGGGCTCTGCTGCCCCGGTTGAGGCCCCTGGGGCCGTGCGAGACAACGCCTAGTTGCTGCCCAGCCCCCGGCCATTCCAAAGCTGCACCTGCCGCTTGCTCTGCGGCTGTTACAGGCACTTTGTGACAGCCCCAGATTGTGCAAGCAGCACAGCTTCCATAGCAATGGAGCCCTCTGCAGCTCTTCCAACACACCTGTGCGAGGATTTGATCTGCGCGCGCTGGAGATAAACGTCGCACCCGGAAGACCCGGGCACCCTAAAATCCCCGCTGGCACGAGTGCGTCGCTACTGATATAAATGGGGCAGGAGATCTTTCTCCT
>NW_024505880.1:0-318 GCF_017590055.1 Onychostruthus taczanowskii | reverse complement strand
CCCCCCAAGGCTGTCCCCAGCTGTCCCCTCCCCCCCCAAAAAAAGTGACAAAAATTCCGTCCCCGCAGGAAACCCCCGCGGGTGGCACTTGGGGACACTCGGGGACAATTCCCCTCTGTGACGTCACGGCCGGGGGGGTCCCCAAAACCTCCCCTCCCCCACCCACGGTGTCGCCGCTTCCTCGCGCCTCTGTCCCCGCCCCCGCTGTCGCTTTTGTCGCCGGTGCCACCCCCCAGGGTGGATTTGTCCCTCCCTGGTGTCGCCGTTGTCCCCTCGGGGTCCCTCCGGTCCCCCCCAAAGTGTCCCCAACCCCTTCCC
>NW_024505879.1:0-319 GCF_017590055.1 Onychostruthus taczanowskii | reverse complement strand
CCCCCAAATCCCCGCGGGACCGGGGCGGGGCGCAGGGGGCGTGGCCTGGGAGAACGAGGGCGTGGCTTCAGGGTGATGGGCGTGGCCTCTGCGGCTGCGGACGCTCCGGGTGTTGAGTGGGCGTGGCCGTGGGCGTGGCCCCTGAGGCTGAGGGCCCTGAGGGTTAAGTGGGCGTGGCCAATGGCGCTGTGGGCGTGGCCCCGCCCTCCGCCGCAGCGGCTGCGGCCGCGCTAAGGGGGCGTGGCCCTCACCCCCAGTGGGCGTGGCTCCAGCGCAGTGGGCGTGGCCTGAGCCCTGTGGGGCGGCCCTGGCCGCGGGG
>NW_024505878.1:0-319 GCF_017590055.1 Onychostruthus taczanowskii | reverse complement strand
CTCCTGGCTCCCCCCAAAACCACCCCAAAGACCCCCCCCGGAGCCCCCCACTCACTTGCTGGCCCGCACCACCTCGGCGGCGCTGTGCCGGATCGTCAGCTGAGCCAGGGGCAGCCCCCGGGGCTCGGCCACCTCCGAGGCCACCAAAGCGTCACCGCCGGGCGTCCCCCCGAGCCCGGGGATCCCCCCGGGCCCCCCGGCTCCGCTCTCCACCTTGATCAGGCGGATCTTGAGCTCCTTGGGGGGCCCCTCGCCCAGCGAGCGCAGCTTCAGCAGGTCGGCCGAGCTGACGAAGGCGGGCGGGGGTCCCGCGGGGGCG
>NW_024505877.1:0-319 GCF_017590055.1 Onychostruthus taczanowskii | reverse complement strand
GGGGGGGGGAGGGGCGGGTGCCCAGCCAGGCCAGCAGCCAGCGCAGCGCGCAGTCGCAGCGCAGCGGGTTCCCGCGCAGGTCCCTGCCGCCGGGGTGCCACCACAGTGTCAACAAAGTGTCACCGAGTGTCACCAGAGTGGCACCCGGGGGCACCGGAGTGGGGGAAGTGGTGTTAAATTGGTGAAAAATGGCACAAAATGGCACCAAAGTGGCACTAAAGGGACATTAAATGGCACCAGAGTGGCACTAAATGGCACTGAAGTGGCACCAGGTGTGTTATAAATGAGAGGTTTGACTAGGCCAATATTCAAGCAACAA
>NW_024505876.1:0-319 GCF_017590055.1 Onychostruthus taczanowskii | reverse complement strand
GCTGCATGTGGGTGTGGGAAGCGGGAGCGGCGGCGGCCGCGGGGCGCTGGGGCCGAGGCAGGCGCTGGGCTGCGGCTGCAATCGGTGCGTTGCCCCTTTAATTGTGTCCCCAGCCCTCGGGCGTCCGTGTCCAACGCCCACGTCAGCAAATACCTTTTGTTTCTCTCCCGTTCGGGCTTGCAGGGCTCGGGGCTGCGGGAGCAGCGGCGCGTCGCCTGGAGGCACGGCGAGCCCCGAGGCGGAGCCGGGGATCCCGCAGCCACCGCCCGCTCCCCCCGGCTCGGCGGCAGCCGCCCGCAGCACCCCGCCGGTGAGTGGC
>NW_024505875.1:0-319 GCF_017590055.1 Onychostruthus taczanowskii | reverse complement strand
AGATCCTCATCTGCTGAGGGAAAAGCAGATCCTGAGGCAGAAAATCCTTTCCTTGTGCTGTTTTTCTCCAGTCAGTGCTTTGTGTCATGCTGGGATGGAGCAGGTGAGGTGGGAGGACAGGCAGGGAAAAAAGGAGGTGCTTGAGGTCCCTTTTGTCACTGAGCTCTTGAGCTGCTGCATCTCTGAGTGTTGGGAGAGATTTTCAAAGGACAGAGTGCAGCTGTGATCAGGGCAGGAGGCTGCAGGGCTGGCTGGGTGAGATAAGGGCTGGGAAGGAAAGGAAAGGTGATTTTAGTCAGGTGGGGCTGGGCTCTTTCTC
>NW_024505874.1:0-319 GCF_017590055.1 Onychostruthus taczanowskii | reverse complement strand
GGGCTGGGATGGGCCCACAGCGGGGTCCCCCCCCACCGCGACCCCCACTCACCGCTCCAGCGAGAGCCCCCAGGCGATGACGGAGACGTTCTCGGGGAGCCCCATGGGCAGCAGCAGCTCGGGGCGGAAGACCCCCGAGTTCCCCACCTCCACCCACTTCTTCAGCCCTGGGGTGGGGGGCGAGGATGAGCTGGGGCACCCCACAGACCCCCTCCCCATACTGGAACCCCAGAGTGCTCCCCCCCTCCAGGGGAACGCATCCCCAGGCCCTCAGCTCTAAGAGGAACCCCCCTGCTCCAAAAGGGAGCCCCCCAGGACC
>NW_024505873.1:0-319 GCF_017590055.1 Onychostruthus taczanowskii | reverse complement strand
GGTGCATTTGTTTTGATTAATACTGAACTCCCCTCTGCGTTGTTTTTTTCTACTCTGAGATGAGTCAACGAACCATCACAGCCCCCACTTGTACAAATGGATCGTGACAACACCCACGCAAGGTGATCGTCTTTGCCTCTGTGTTAACCCTACAAAGCCAAGACAATGGAATTTCCTTCAGTCATAACACCAACTCTGCAGTGTCACTTGTGCAGTTTAGCAAGTGTGATCTTCACCTCCTTGCCTTTGTCTGGAATGGCAGCTGGGGCATGCTTGTGTTATAGAACGATATTGAGATGACTGGCTCTCGCAATTAAAG
>NW_024505872.1:0-319 GCF_017590055.1 Onychostruthus taczanowskii | reverse complement strand
GCTCGGGGGGTCCTGGGAGGGTCCCAGTGGGTTTTGGGGGTTCCCTGGGGTAGGGGGAGGGGTTCCAGGTGGATCCCTGGGTGGTCCTGGGGGGTTTTGGGGGTTCTTAAGGGGGTCCCCAGGGGCTGGGCTTGTCCTGGGGGGGTCTCAGGGGAGCTCTGGGGGTCCCCAGGGGTTGGGGGAAGGGGTCCTGGAGGAGTCCTGGGAGGTTTTTGGGGTTCCAGGTGGGTCCCTGGGGGTCCCTGGTGGGTTTTTGGGGGTCCTGAGGGTCCCCAGGGGCTGGGGGAGGAGTCCTAGGGGGGGTCCTGGGGGTCCTTAG
>NW_024505871.1:0-319 GCF_017590055.1 Onychostruthus taczanowskii | reverse complement strand
GGGGCAGAGCGACCTGCCCAGGGACCTTACACAGCCCTGTGATGCCACAGTCCCCCTGTGATGTCACACAGCCTCCCAATAATGTCACAGCCTCCTCCTGGATGTCACACATCACCTTGGTGATGACACAGTGCCAATGCTGAGATGTCACCCTGTGATGTCATACAGCTGTGCTGTGACATCTCAGAAGACTCTGCGATGTCACCGTGTCACCCTGTAACATCACAGTATGTTCTGTAATGTCACAGTCTGCTCTATGATGTTACACAGCCACCGTGATGTCACAACCCATTCTCTGATGTCACAGAGCCACCCTCTA
>NW_024505870.1:5102-7619 GCF_017590055.1 Onychostruthus taczanowskii | reverse complement strand
GACCCCCATTGACCCCTGTTGACTCCCACTGATCCCCGTTGACCCCCGTTGACTCTTGTTGACCCCCACTGACCCCCAATGACCTTCATTGACCCCCATTGACCCCTCAATGACCCCTATTGACCCATTGTGACCCCCACTGACCCCTGGTGACCCCTATTGACCCTCATGATGCCTATTGACCCCCACTGACCCTCACTGACCTCCACTGACCCCTCAATGAGCCCTGTTGACCCCCATTATCCCCCAGTGTCACCCATTGACCCCCGTTGTCCCCTGTTGACCCCCATTAACCCCTGTTGACCTCCATTGACCCCTGTTGGCCCCCACTGACCCCTGTTGGCCCCCATTGACCTTTGTTGACCCCCATTGTCCCCCGGTGTCCCCCATTGACCCATGATGACCCTCAATGGCCTTCATGGACCCCCATTGACCCCTGCTGACTCCCGTTGACCCCTGTTGACCCCCATTGACCCCCGTTGACACCATTGACTGCTGTTGACCCCCACTGACCCCATTGACCCCCAATGACCACTGATGACCCCCATTGACCCCCATTGACTTTTGATGACCCTCAATGCCCACTGTTGACCCCCGATGACCCCCGTTGACCCCCACTGTCCCCCTCTGGTGTCCCCCTGCGGTGTCACTGACGCGGCGGCGGCGCGCGCGGCCAGCTGGGCGCGGTGCCCCAGGGGGAAGCTCAGCGTGGGCGACAGCTGGGGGGGTGGCCCCTCTGACGTCATCTGCGGCTCCTGTGACGTCATCGTTGCCCCCGGTGACGTCATTGGCTCCTGTGATGTCATCGACTCCTGTGACGTCGTCGGCCCCGGTGATGTCATCGCCGGGGACTGAGGCGGTGACGTCATGGTCGGGGACGCCGGAGGGGGCGTGGCCGGAGGGGGCGTGGCCGGCGGGGGTGGCCACGGGCACAGGGCCGGGGGCAGGGCCCTGAGACACCAGGGCCAGCCCGGGGCGTAGGGAGCCCACCTGTACAGAGTGACCACGAGTGACCACCAGTGACCAATGGTGACCACCAGTGACCAATGGTGACCATCACTGACCAGTAGTGACCACCAGTGACCATTCGTGACCATCACCAATAACCCCAGGGACAGGGACACAGCAACCAGCAGTGGCCATCAGTGACTGCCCAGTCTCTCCCAGTTCCCTCCCAGTACCATTAGAGACCACCAGTGACTGTTAGTGACCATTAGTGGCTGTTAGTGACCACCAGTGACTGTTAATGACCATTAGTGGCTGTTAGTGACCATCAGTGACCGCCAGTGACCATTAGTGACTGTTAGTGACCATCAGTGACCACCAGTGACTGTTAGTGACCATTAGTGGCTGTTAGTGACCATCAGTGACCATCAGTGACCAGTAGTGACCATTAGTGACCATCACCAGTAACCCCAGGGACAGGGACACAGCAACCAGCAGTGACCATCAGTGACTGCCCAGACTTGAGGGACATTGGGGACACTGGGGACATCACTGGGGACATTGGGGGACTGGGGACAGGGAGGGGACATTGAGGACATTGGGTGAAATTGGGGACATTGTGGGGACATTGGGGACGTTGGGGATGCTGAGGGATTGGGGGGACACTGGGGACATCGAGGGGACACTGGGGAGCTTGGGGACATCGACTCCCCAATCCCCCCAATCCCCCCAGTGTCCCCAATGATGTCCCCAGTGTCCCCTCGATGTCCCCAATGTCCCCATCAATGTCCCCAGTGTCCCCAATGTCCCCAATGTCCCCAATGTCCCCAATGTCCCCAATGTCCCCAATGTCCCCAATGTCCCCATCAACGTCCCCAGTGTCCCCAGTGTCCCCTCGATGTCCCGTACCTGTCCCCTCGCGCAGCTCCAGGTCCCCGCTCTCCAGCCAGCGGTAGCAGGGGAAGGTGGCCGTGGGGATGTCCCCGGTGTCCCCCTCGGTGTCCCCGGTGTCCCCCTCGGTGTCCCCGCGGAGGGGCCCGGTGACGGTGACGCTGGCGCAGAACCAGCGGTCGGGGACAAGGGACAGCAGCGGCTCCTTGTGCAGCCGCAGGGACAGCAGTGTCCCCAGGGGCCGCGGGGACGTCACCTCCAGCCACAGCGTCTGGGACAGGGACACCTGTGTCACCTGGGTGTCACCTGGGTGTGTCACCTCAGTGTCACACCTGTCCTGTCACACCTGTGTGTGTCACCTGTGTCACACCTGTCCTGTCACACCTGGGGCACTTGTGTGTCACCTGTGTGTCACTTATGTCACCTCCAGCCACAGCGTCTGGGACAGGGACACCTGTGTCACCTGGGTGTCACCTGGGTGTGTCACCTGTGTCACACCTGTCCTGTCACACCTGTGGCACCTGTGTGTGACCTGTGTGTGTCACCTGTGTCACCTCCAGCCACAGCGTCTGGGACAGGGACACCTGTGTCACCTCAGTGTCACACCTGTCCTGTCACACCTGTGTGTGTCACCTGTGTCACACCCGTCCTGTCCCACCTGGGGCACTTGTGTGTCATCTG
>NW_024505870.1:0-4065 GCF_017590055.1 Onychostruthus taczanowskii | reverse complement strand
GACAGCACTGGGGACACTGGGGGGATGAGGGATTGGGGGGATTGGGGACATTGTGGGGACATTGGGGACAGCACTGGGGACATCGGGGACATTGGGGGGATGGGGGATTGGGGGGATTGGGGACATTGGGGACCCTGGGGACATTGTGGGGACACTGGGGACAGCGGGGGGATTGGGGACATTGAGGGACATTGGGGACACTGGGGACATCACTGGGGACATTGGGGGACTGGGGACAGGGAGGGGACATTGAGGACATTGGGTGAAATTGGGGACATTGTGGGGACATTGGGGACGTTGGGGATGCTGAGGGATTGGGGGGACACTGGGGACATCGAGGGGGCAAATCCCCCCATTGTCCCCTTGTCCCCTCGATGTCCCCCAATGCCCCCAATCCCCCCAATGTCCCCGATGCCCCCTTGTCCCACCAGTGTCCCCTCGATGTCCCCCAATCCCCCCAGTGTCCCCAGTGTCCCCTCGATGTCCCGTACCTGTCCCCTCGCGCAGCTCCAGGTCCCCGCTCTCCAGCCAGCGGTAGCAGGGGAAGGTGGCCGTGGGGATGTCCCCGGTGTCCCCCTCGGTGTCCCCGCGGAGGGGCCCGGTGACGGTGACGCTGGCGCAGAACCAGCGGTCGGGGACAAGGGACAGCAGCGGCTCCTTGTGCAGCCGCAGGGACAGCAGTGTCCCCAGGGGCCGCGGGGACGTCACCTCCAGCCACAGCGTCTGGGACAGGGACACCTGTGTCACCTGGGTGTCACCTGGGGGTGTCACCTGTGTCACACCTGTCCTGTCACACCTGGGGCCCTTGTGTGTCACCTGTGTGTCACTTATGTCCCCTCCAGCCACAGCGTCTGGGACAGGGACACCTGTGTCACCTGGGTGTCACCTGGGGGTGTCACCTGTGTCACACCTGTCCTGTCACACCTGGGGCCCTTGTGTGTCACCTGTGTGTCACTTATGTCCCCTCCAGCCACAGCGTCTGGGACAGGGACACCTGTGTCACCTGGGTGTCACCTGGGGGTGTCACCTGTGTCACACCTGTCCTGTCACACCTGGGGCCCTTGTGTGTCACCTGTGTGTCACTTATGTCCCCTCCAGCCACAGCGTCTGGGACAGGGACACCTGTGTCACCTGGGTGTCACCTGGGGGTGTCACCTGTGTCACACCTGTCCTGTCACACCTGTGTGTGTCACCTGTGTCACCCCTGTCCTGTCACACCTGGGGCACTTGTGTGTCACCTGTGTGTCACTTATGTCACCTCCAGCCACAGCGTCTGGGACAGGGACACCTGTGTCACCTGGGTGTCACCTGGGTGTGTCACCTGTGTCACACCTGTCCTGTCACACCTGTCCTGCCTCACCTGTGTCACCTCCAGCCACAGCGTCTGGGACAGGGACAGCAGGGTCACACCTGGGTCACACCTGTGTGTCACCTGTGTCACCTGTGTGTCACCTGTGTGTCAGCTGTGTGTCACTTATGTCACCTCCAGCCACAGCGTCTGGGACAGGGACACCTGTGTCACCTGGGTGTCACCTGGGTGTCACCTGGGTGTCACCTGTCCTGTTGCACCTGTGTGTGTCACCTGTGTCACACCTGTCCTGTCACACCTGTGTGTCACCTGTGTCACCTGGGTGTCACCTGTGTGTCACCTGTTTGTGTCACCTGTGTCACACCTGTCCTGTCACACCTGTGTGTCACCTGTGTCACACCTGTCCTGTCACACCTGTGGCACCTGTGTGTGACCTGTGTGTGTCACCTGTGTCACCTCCAGCCACAGCGTCTGGGACAGGGACAGCCAGGTCACACCTGTCCTGTCACACCTGTGTCATGGTGTCCCCACCAGTCCCTCCCAGTGCTCCCAGTTCGTGATCCCCAGTTCCCCCTCAGTCCCTCCCTGTCTCTCCCACACCCATCCCAGCCCCTCCCAGTGTCCCCAGTCTGTGATCCCCAGTCCCTCCCAGTCCCCTCCCAGTGCCTCCAAATCCCCTCCCAGTCCCTCCCACTGTCCCAAATTTGTCATTCGCTCCCAGTCTGACCAGTTCCAGCCCTGCCGGCCTCAGCCACCCCCGCACCAGTCCAGCCCAGTCCAGCCCAGTCCAGCCCAGTCCAGCCCAGTTAACCCCAGTCCATCCCAGTTCCATCCCAGTCCAGCCCAGTTAACCCCAGTTCCCCCCAGTTCCATCCCAGTCCATCCCAGTCCATCCCAGTTAACCGCAGTTCATCCCAGTCCATCCCAGTTCCCCCCAGTCCCCCCAGTTCACCCCAGTTCCATCCCAGTTAAGCCCAGTTAACCCCAGTCCATCCCAGTTCACCCCAGTTCCCCCCAGTCCATCCCAGTCCATCCCAGTCCATCCCAGTTAACCGCAGTTCATCTCAGTTCCCCCCAGTTCCATCCCAGTCCATCCCAGTCCATCCCAGTTAACCGCAGTTCATCCCAGTTCACCACAGTTCCATCCCAGTCCATCCCAGTTCAGCCCAGTCCAGCCCAGTTAACCGCAGTTAACCGCAGTTCATCCCAGTCCATCCCAGTTCCCCCCAGTTAACCCCAGTCCAGCCCAGTTCATCCCAGTCCAGCCCAGTCCATCCCAGTCCAGCCCACTTCATCCCAGTTCATCCCAGTCCACCCCAGTCCATCCCAGTTAACCGCAGTTCATCCCAGTCCAGCCCAGTCCATCCCAGTCCATCCCAGTTCCCCCCAGTTAACCCCAGTCCAGCCCAGTTCATCCCAGTCCCGCCCAGTCCATCCCAGTCCATCCCAGTACAGCCCAGTCCAGCCCAGTTAACCGCAGTTAACCGCAGTGCATGCCAGTCCATCCCAGTTCCCCCCAGTTAACCCCAGTCCAGCCCAGTTCATCCCAGTCCCGCCCAGTCCATCCCAGTCCATCCCAGTACAGCCCAGTCCAGCCCAGTTAACCGCAGTTCACCCCAGTTCATCCCAGTTCCATCCCAGTCCCTCCCAGTTCCTTCACTGGGTGTGTCCCACCTCTGCCCCGTGCAGACCAGTTACTCCCAGTACAGACCAGTATGCCCAGTGCCCTTCCCCCACACAGACACTGCTCCACCGACACCTTTATTGACACCAGTAACTCCCAGTACAGACCAGTACAGACTAACAGCTACCAGTAACTCCCAGTACAGACCAGTAACAGCCCCCAGTACAGACCAGTAAGAGCTCCCAGTACAAACCAGTACAGACCAGTAACAGCCCCAGTACAGACCAGTAACAGCTCCCAGTACAGACCAGTGCATACTGGGGACACCCCCCGCCCCCCCCACGGCGACGCTGTTCTCGATCCTGGGGTAATTTTGGGGTGATTTCAGGGTGATTTCGGGCTGTTTTTGGGGTGATTTCGGGCTGTTTTTGGGGTGATTTCAGGGTGATTTCAGGCTGGTTTTGGGGTGATTTTGGGCTATTTTGGGGTCCCATCTCAGATGGCCACGCTGTTCTTGATGTTGGCGGGGTCCAGGTAGAGCATTTTGGGGTGATTTCAGGCTATTTTTGGGGTGATTTCAGCGTGATTTCTTGGTGATTTCGGGGTATTTTTGGGGTGATTTCGGGCTGTTTTGGGTGTGTCTCAGATGGCCACGCTGTTCTCGGGGTCCAGGTAGGGCATTTTGGGGTGATTTCGGGCTGTTTTTGGGGTGATTTCAAGGTGATTGCAGGGCGATTTCGGGCTGTTTTTGGGGTGATTTCAAGGTGATTGCAGGGCGATTTCGGGCTGTTTTTGGGGTGATTTCAAGGTGATTGCAGGGCGATTTCGGGCTGTTTTTGGGGTGATTTCAAGGTGATTGCAGGGCGATTTCGGGCTGTTTTTGGGGTGATTTCAAGGTGATTGCAGGGCGATTTCGGGCTGTTTTTGGGGTGATTTCAAGGTGATTGCAGGGCGATTTCGGGCTGTTTTTGGGGTGATTTCAAGGTGATTGCAGGGCGATTTCGGGCTGTTTTTGGGGTGATTTCAAGGTGATTGCAGGGTGATTTCGGGCTGTTTTTGGGGTGATTTCAGGGTGATTTTGCTTTATTTTTGTGGTGATTTCGGTGTGATTTCGGGCTGTTTTTGGGTGATT
>NW_024505869.1:0-319 GCF_017590055.1 Onychostruthus taczanowskii | reverse complement strand
TGCTAACTGTACAGCCTTGCAAAGTGCTTTGCAAAATTTTTCTGAACAAATCACTTAACACTTACCAGGCCTGATAAGTTGCTGAAGTTAAGTGGGGAAACCCCTAAAGAGCCAAACACTCTTAAAAGGTGCTACACTGTTTACTGATGGTTCTGGAAAAAGAGAAAAGAGCAATGTGACATGGAAAGAGAAAGATTACTGGCAAAGAGTGGAGGGATAAGAGAGTGGATCACCTCAAACAGTAGAACCACAGGCTGTAGCTATGGCTTTCCAACATTTTCCCCACACTAATCTAAATGTTGTAACTGATTCTGCATAT
>NW_024505868.1:0-319 GCF_017590055.1 Onychostruthus taczanowskii | reverse complement strand
GAGCACCTGGGGGCACCTGGGAGCACCAGGGGAACACCTGGGGAACACCTGAGGAACACCTGGGCACTGCTGTACACCTGCAGGGCATGCCTGATCACACCTGGGCACACCTGGGCACGGCTGGGGCACAGCTAGGGCACACCTGGGAGCACCTGGGGAACACCTGGGACACAGCTAGGGCACAGCTGAGCACACCTGATCACACCTGGGCACACCTGGGAGCACCTGGGCACACCTGGGTCATGCCTGATCACAGCTGGGCACAGCTGTACACCTGCGGGGCATGCCCGATCACACCTGGGCACACCTGGGGAACACC
>NW_024505867.1:0-319 GCF_017590055.1 Onychostruthus taczanowskii | reverse complement strand
AAAACTTGCACTTCCTTCTAGGCTCTAAGACACAAAGAACTCCATGTACTTCTACTGCAACGTCAGGGGACGTTGCCTTTGCTGTCCCAGTTTCTGCTTGAAAGACGTTGTTGGAAAAGTTTTTCACTAAGATGAGGAGGACAAGAGTCACAGAAGACGGAGATAAGAAAACATCCGACAGAAGGAGCGCTCCGGAACGCACCGTAACCGGCATAAGGGTCTGTGCGCAAAGTAGCATCTTCCTCGCCTCTGGGAGACGGAGAGCACGGCAGCTTCCAGCAGGCGAAGAATGAAGCCGCAACAACAGCGGCATTGTGTG
>NW_024505866.1:0-319 GCF_017590055.1 Onychostruthus taczanowskii | reverse complement strand
TTTTTTGGGGCAAAATCCGTCGTAAAAGTCGCGTTTTTGGCGGAAAATGGCTCCTAAAATCGGCGTTTTTTGCGGAATTTTCTCCGTTTTTTCGGGAAAAGCGTTCCCAAATTTTGGGTTTTTTTGGGAACAGGCAGATTTTTGGGGTGGTTTTTTGGGAATGGCTGACCTTGCATGAAGAAGGAGCCGGGGAAGGCGGCGCCGCCCTTGGCGGAGGCGAAGGCGGGGGAGTCGCGGCTGAACTCGGCCGGGCTGGCGGACGGAGCGTAGACCTGGCACAGAAGGGGCAAAATTTGGGAATTTTTGGGGGAATTTTGGG
>NW_024505865.1:0-319 GCF_017590055.1 Onychostruthus taczanowskii | reverse complement strand
GGTCACCCGTGTCCCTGTGGGGGGGGGGAGGGGTCCCTGTTAATTAATGATCGATCCATCCCCCCCCCCCAACACCGAGCAAAGGGCGGCCGGGAGGGGGCGGGGCCTCCTGCCATTAGCTCCGCCCCATTTTCCGCCCTCAGCCAAGATGGCGCCGCCCACTTGCCCTCACTCAAAATGGCTCCCGCAGTTAAACCCGTCCCCCTTTTGTTTGCCCTCACTCAGAATGGCGGCCGCAGTTTGACCCCGCCCTTTTGCCCTCACTCAAAATGGCGCCGCCATTGATTCCCATTCACTCCCTGCCCTCATCAAAGATGGC
>NW_024505864.1:0-319 GCF_017590055.1 Onychostruthus taczanowskii | reverse complement strand
AAAAACCAAAAAAAAAAGACAAAAAAAATCAAGAAAAAAACCCCAACAAATCCCCCCCCTAAAAACCAAAAGTAACTCCCAAAAATCCCCCCCAAGAAATCCCAAAAAAAATGGCAAAAAAACCCCAAAAAATTCTAAAAGAACACCCCAAAAATCCAGCCTAAGAAATCTTGAAATAGAAATCTCAAAACCCCCCAAAAACCCCTCCAAAATCCTAAAAATCCCCCAAAACACCTCCAAAATCCTAGAAGAAACCCCAAAAAATTCCCCCCTCAAAAACAAACATAAAAATCCCCCCCAAAAAAAAACAAACCAAAAA
>NW_024505863.1:0-320 GCF_017590055.1 Onychostruthus taczanowskii | reverse complement strand
TGTTCAGAGGGCATGTGAACGCCACACCCGAGGAGCGGCTGCCGGGTCATGCAGTGCCGTGCTGGGCTGTGCCGTACCGTGCCATGCCAGGCCATGCCCTGCAGTGCCGTGCTGGGCTGTGCTGTGCCGTGCCGTGCCAGGCCGTGCCGTGCCGGGCTGTGCAGTGCCGTACCGTACCGTGCCGTGCAGTGCCGGGCCATGCCGGGCCGTGCAGTGCCGGGCCGTGCAGTGCCGGGCTGTGCCGGGCCGTGCAGTGCAGCGCCGGGCTGTGCAGTGCCGGGCCGTGCCGTGCTGGGCCGTGCCGTGCCGTGCCGGGCCGT
>NW_024505862.1:0-320 GCF_017590055.1 Onychostruthus taczanowskii | reverse complement strand
GGGGGCGCCGCGTTCCGCCATCGCCGCCGCCGCGCCGGCCACGCCCCCCGCGCCGGATTGGCCTCCGCGCCGCACCGCGGGATCTGATTGGACAGCGCCAGTCCCGGCCCCGCCCACGCGCTGCGCTGATTGGTCACCGCCCACCCCGCTGCGGAACGGCGGCCACGCCCCACTGTCAGGAGAGGCCACGCCCAGCGCTGCGGAGGCCACGCCCACCCGGGGGTCGTGGGCTCTGATTGGGTGAGAGGGGAGGAGGCCACGCCCCCCGGGGACATCGCGGGGTCGGCGGGGGGTCACGGACAAGGCGGGGCCTGGGGGGA
>NW_024505861.1:0-320 GCF_017590055.1 Onychostruthus taczanowskii | reverse complement strand
ATATATATATATATATATATTTTCATTTTAAAATAGCAGACAATGGAAGTAAAATCTCTTGTTACCCTTGGACAAGGCCACCAAACTTTGAGGGGCTGCAGATCAAGGCCCTTGAGGAGCCAACCTTCCTGAGCAGATCAGAGGGAAGATTCCAAATGGCAGCCTGCATGCACAGTGAGCACTGCTGGATAAACTCCAGCATCTGGGCAGGACGAGGAGGGGGGAAAACAACAAAAACAGAGCTTCAGAAGAAGAAGAACCATTTAAAATTCATAAATCTGACTATATAACATATGTATAAAATCTGGAAAAAAAAAAAT
>NW_024505860.1:0-320 GCF_017590055.1 Onychostruthus taczanowskii | reverse complement strand
TCATGGCCGAGCGCAGCCGGATCACCGGGCTCAGCAGCTGCCGGCCCTCGGGCCCGGCGGGCGCGGCGGCGCGGCTGTGGCAGCGCAGCAGCAGCCGCTCCTCCTGCCGCTGCAGCAGCACCAGCAGATCGTCCAGCAGCAGCACCTGCACCTCTGGCCCGGGGGGGTCCGTCAGGGGGGGCCGGGGGAGCCCCCCGCCCCAAAAAAAAAACCCGGGGGGTTCTGGGGCGGGAAGGAGCCCCCCGAAATGCGCTCACCCACGGCTTTGTCGCGCGCCACGCGCCAGGTCAGCGGCCCCTCGTGCACCAGGGTGCGCTTGG
>NW_024505859.1:0-7629 GCF_017590055.1 Onychostruthus taczanowskii | reverse complement strand
TTGCAGTGGGCCTTGTTACAGATGTTTTCCCAGCAGGTTGCCTGCGTGTGAACGAATGGTCTGTTCTCTATGAAGAGAATGTGGCAACACTCTTGGGCTGGGGGTAGGCTGCTAGAGCTTTCCTTTGAGAAAACAGCAGTGTTTTGTGAATGGTGGGCAGAAAACGGTATGCCTGGCTCTGGGGACTGTTTTGTAAGCAGTGCATGTTTGAAACTATTCCCTTATCTCTTAGCCTAGAGGAAATTAGGGTCGCCCAGCAACATTTTAAAGCACTTTAAAAGCACTTTAAAGTCAGGATTGTGACACCAGTAATGGCACAAATGTGGGGTCTGTAGATCCAAAGGCGTTCCTCATCTAATCAGACATTTCTTGAGAATTGTCCTGACTTTCAGTGTGACACGCAGAGGGAATTTGCTTCAGGACAATATGCAGCCTCCCAGCTGTCACATGTGGCGTCTGACCAGCCGCTCTCTCCACTCCACTTTTCCACTTGCTGGGCTCATGCCAGTGGTGGTCCAGGGGCTGGGAAACACCCGGACTTGTGTAGAGCCTTTCCAAAATGGTACCATGGCTGTAAAAGCAGGGAAACAGCAAAAGCCCAGATCCTTCTCTATTCTTCTAGTTTTTAACTGAGACCTGGTGATTTTTCCAGGCACTTGCTGTTCATGCTCAAGAAGGTGTTTTTAGGAGGGGAAAAAACCCTGGTTTCAAAGGCAGAGGAGAGGAGGGGGAAGGAAGCTTCTGAACTTTGGAAGGCTTGTGGTTGCTCTGTTTTCCTGAGCCTGCCTTCCTAAGGTGTGCCCACCAGCTGAGCTGTTTGATCTCTGCCTCATAACTCCCTTTTAGGTGGCACTTGCCCATTTTGGTGCACTGGTTTCCTCCCCCCACCGGCTTCTACATTGTCCCACATTGGGATTTAAGGTTCTTTTCCTTCTTTCTGTGTGTCCATTAGAGTCAGACCTGTGTGACTCCCAGATGCAGACTCCAGGGAAGCTGCCAGAAGTGAGGCACAGGCCCCAAAGGCTTCTTTGAGGTGCCGTAATTGTGCAGCAGCAGTGTGCTGTGTGTGCAGCAGGTTGGTTACTCGGCTTTTTCTCCCAACTTAGGTGTCCCTCTTCCTTCAGCAAGCCCTGCAATTTGCTGGTTGATGTTAGCCATGCAACAAATGGGTGGGAATGAGAAGCATTCCAGTTGAGGGAACTCTCCGGGATAGTAGCAAAGCATGATTTCATCCACAGCATTTAAGCAAGTGTTCTTGGTTTGAGTCAGAAGCACTGCTGGGCAAAAGGGCACGTTGCCTTTTGTTTCCTCACGTGCTGGCTCTTTCTCAGAGTTCAGCTTGGCGTACAGGGTGTATGGGCTTGGTGCCTGTTCTGTGTTACTCTTGGATCCTCTGAGCTGTGGGTTATGGACTGCAAGGGGCTTTTGTGCTGCCTTGGGGCAGAGGAGAATTTTCTGGGCTTGTCCTTTGCATAAGCTGTAGAGAAGGTTTGGTTGCTATGCATGAATTCACAGAGCAAGCCAGAGCAGCTGCTATTGTGATGTCAGCAGAGGGCTGCCACCTCACAGCGTTGTCAGCAGGAGGTTTTCCTGGTGCCCACAAGGCCTCAGCGTCCAGAGCAGCTCTTGGCGCGCTCCGTGCAGGAGGGTCACCTCGACTGAGCTGTTCTCAGATTACAGCGGGTGTCCTTTTGTTTCTGAATTTTCTTGCACAGTCCTTGGACTGGTGCAAGTGTCCTGTTTTTCCCCTTTTTCCTTGCACAGTCTCAGGACTGGTGCAAGTGTCCTGTTTTTCGCCTTTTTCCTTGCACAGACTCAGGACTGGTGCAAGTGTCCTGTTTTTCCCCTTTTTCCTTGCACAGCCCCAGGACTTGTGCAAGTGGGGGTTTTGTCCATTTTTGTTTCCTGGCCTACGGACTCGAGCAGCACTGCTCAAACGATGGAGCGAGTCCGTAGAGCAGTCAGCAGCGCCTTTTCTTTGGCAGCTTCTCGGAGAGCTTTTCATCGTTTGGCTGGTAAGTAGAAGGTTTTTTTTCCCTTGGGGCAGCACGTTGGAACAAAAATGGCATAAAGATGCCATTTGTTTGGTAAAGCTCCCGTCAACAGCTTCAGCTGAAAAGGGGGTGTCTCTTGCCCAGCAGGGTGTAGGAACCTCCAAAATGCAGGCTGGGAGAGTTTTGCAGGCATCCTTGTAAAAACTGTGCGGTTCTCTCCAGAACTGAGGAAAAGCATCTTTTGATTGCATTCCATCCTTAAAGGATGTGCCTGTCTAACTGGACCCTCTCTGTGTGCTACAAGAGCCATTGGCTCTGCGCTGCAGGGCAAGGTGCCGAGCACTTTGTGTGTGCTCCTGAAGGCCGGAGCTGGGCCTGTGCTGTGTCCCAACAGAACTGCATGCGCTAAGAGGGGTTTGGTGGAAGCTTTTGTGGGGAATTGTTTACAGCAGCTGCGTGGCACATGCTGCATGCAATTTACAAAAAGAAAAAGCAAGCCCAGGAAAGAGAGGAGAAAAGAAATCTGCTTTAGCTGTAGGCTGGACAATGAGCTCCAATGTAGGCACTGCCTGCTAAGGAACAATTTGCATCTTCACGGCCAGATTTCTAGTTCCTTAGTGGCAAAGCCAAGCAAAAGGTAGACACAGCTTAGAGTACTGGCCTGCAGTCTTGCTTGCTGTGTTAAAGAAGTGTTGCTTCTGGAGGGATGCTGTGAAAGGAAAATGCTCTCTGCTTGGGTGGACTTGTTCTGTGGGATTCCTCAGCACAAACAGTTTTCTAACAGCACCCGGTTCATTTTCCCTTGCCCCCGGCAGCTCGCCTCAGAGGTGGAAGGAGTCAAGCGCGCGCTTCGGTGAGTGGGACGGGCACCCTCGACATTCCTGGTGTCTGAGGATGGTGGAGAAAGCTGTGGGCTTGGCCTGTTGCAGTAGAGTGCCAGCCTGGCAGGCCGAAAGAAAGTCCATGTCAACGTCCGCATGAACACGACCAGAAGGATTCCATCCGTTTCCTCCTTTTCCACTGAAGAGGTTTTAACTAACAAAAGTCAAGCTTTGCAGACAGGAGGCTGCATGCTGATTGTAGCCAGCCTGAAATATCTCCTGCAGAAGCACGTGCAATCCTGTCTAAACATTAGTCTTATCAGGCCGCTTTAATTGAGTTTTAATGACTGAGCATCTGACTTTTATCCAAATTCATGACTTGCGCTTAGGACTGCTGAGGATAGAGCTCAGGAGAAATCAGGTTCTAAATGCCAGGTTACTCCCTGTCCCTCATGCTGCTGCCTTTCTGCAGAGCACCACAGCAGCGGCAGAACCTCCTCTGGCTCGCTCTCTTCCTCCCGAGGCTAAAGGGGACGCAAAGGACAGCAAACCTCCAGATGTTGTCAGTCCAGGGCCTGAGCATCCTGCACCAATCGGTGGCAGCTTTGGCTGGTGGAGTGCAAAGCTTTGGGGCAGTGCAGAGCTGCAAGTTTCTGAGCAGGCAGCCCTTGCCCTTTGTGGCTGAGGATGCTGTGGGCTGGAGTCCTGCCATGACCCAGCTCTTCAGCCCAGCCACTGACCCATGGGAAACGGCATCAGAAAATTCACATGCAGGCATCATTTTCCTGGCCTTCTCACAGGGATTGTGAACTTCCCTTGGTGTCAGAGAAGCGGTAGCATGATGTCCTTTAGTGCTACTGGTGTGAAAGTCAGCCCCTTTGTGCACAGAGCCTGTGCAGGCTCCCTGCTGTCAGCAGAGAGAGGTGCCCAGGTGCAGTTCACAGCCTTGTGGGGTGCGGAGGAGCTGCTGTTGCCTGCAGGGACCCACCCCTCTCCACGCCCTATCTAGGGAGCTACAGTCACTGCTTCGACTGCCCCCTTAACATTGACATCACCCAAGTTTGTTGAGAAGACTCCTGAGCAGCTCTGCATGGCAGAGACAAAATCTGTCTGTGAAGGGCTGGAATGCAGTTCCTATTGGCTGCTCTTGAAGGCCTGAAATCCTGAGGGGAAGCCAGAGCTGAGCAGAGCTGAGCAGGGAAATTTTCCCTGCTTCTACTCAGGCACTTCCAGAGCAACTCCAGGGTTAGTTGGGACATAAACACCACATCAACACCACACAAACAGCCCCACACAACAGCTTTTGCCTTCAGGTGAGCTGCTGCTTGCTGCTTCTGCCAGCTCTCAGGAGCCAACTTCCCTGCTCCTTATTGCTTGTTTGTGCTTTTTCCCTACCTGTTCCTTGCAGGTCCCACTGGGAGAGGTTCTTGCCGGTCAGGACTCCTCGGCCCAGGCAGGAAAGGCAGAGCGGCAGGAGAGCACGGATAGAGTGCGCGGCGCCCAGGAGTTCAGGTGTGTGTTGAGCTTTCTCGCTTTCTCTGAGCAGGGGTGGGTGTTACTGGGCTTTAGGAGGCCCAGTGTCAAAGAACAAATTTGGCTTTCTCATTGTTGGACTTGCTCAGCACAGACAGGCGAAGGCAGCCCAGGGCAGGTCTGGCTGCTGACCGATCTAGAGCACAGCTGCCTCCTGGGACTCACTTCTTCAGCCTTGACAAAAAGCATTCCAAACTAGACCAGAGTGAAAGCAAGGGAGGTTCAGGCTGGGCGTAAGGACAGCAAAGCACTGACCTGCAAAGGCAGTCATGCAGCAGAACAAGGAATTCAGAGAGCTTGTGCAGATTCCACCCCTAGAAATTCGGAAGCCCCGGCTGGATAGGGCCTTGAGCAGCCTGTCCAGATGCTGACCCCAAGTGCTTGGAACTGAAGACTGGGCTAGAGCCTTCCTGGGATCTCTGCCAGACTAACCCATCCTTTGATAATTGGATTGGAAAATTGTCCCCACCTCCTCCCCAAGTCATGGCTTGCAGGCTCTTTCCTTGTTTCACTAGTGAAAGCAAGAGTAATTGTGGCAGTACTCATCTCGACTTAGCAAGCATGTCTTAGCCAAAGAAGAACTTTTACAAGTCCAGTATCCACTGTAATCAGAAAGGAGTGTAAGAGCTAGCAGGCAGGAAGCTGTCACGCTGAGAGTAGCTGAGCTTTCTGGAAGTGTTCTGTGGCTTCTGGAAGCTTGTTTAACTTCCTCAGTGGTGACGTTTTCACTTGCACAAAAGAAGAAGAGAGGTACTGGTCTAGGGAGGGAATTGCAGCATTCTGTGTAGGTGGAAGGAGAATGCTGTTGGAAGCCCCTGAGACTGCCTTGTGTGGGACATGGTATGCATGGTATGGTTTTGCAAGGAGGCTGTGTTGCAATTAAAGGCTTGTTTGGCTGTCTGCTTGCCGTAGATGGAAGGAGTTGGCTGCATTTGAGAGAAAGCGCCACTCCTCACTAGAGAGGACGTCTGAAGTGGCGACACAGACAGCGGAGGAATGGCAGCCTCAGAGGGACCTGCCAAGGGAAGCAGTTCCTCTGGCAGTGCCAAAGGTACGCTCACCTTGTTCCTAGGCAGCACTTGTGGGAGAGGGATTTGTCCTAGCAAGACGCCCCCGAACGCTGCTTCTGGCAGCAAGCTAAGACCGAGCCTGTGTAGTTGTTGTTGTTGTTCCTCTTGAAAAATGGTGCTCCCCCACTCCCAGGTTTTCCGCCGGCAGCGGCCAGCCTGCAGGGGCCTGGAGAAGCTGCTGCAGGAGTTCTCTCTCCAAGGGCACACACTGTCCCAGGTGTGCAGAGAGAAGGCGGTGCTGGCGCAAGAGAACGCTGCCCTGGAAGCCCGACTGGCAGCCACGGAGCAGGACCTGCGAGGCCTTTCAGAGCAGCTGGCAGAGGCCAGGTAAAGGCAGGGAGGAGACCCTGGGTGGGACATTACTGAAGGTCTGTAATTACAAAGGTGGTGAGCATTAGGTCAGGATTTACTGCCTGCTGTGTGCTCTCCAGATGTTTCTTGGACAGAGAAGCAAAGAGACAGGAGCAAAAAGAAAAGGATACTGTGATCTGAATGTTATTTTTCTGCCAGCTGAAGCTTTCAAAGCTCTTTTTGGGCACCTGCTTGGGACCCCTTGCACATTCCTGTCACAAGTGCAAAGCAAGCCAACTTGGCACTGAATTGAGGACCAGGGAAACCGTGCAGATGTTTGCTGAACCCAGAAGTTTCCCTCTGCTTTTGCTTTCTCCTTCAGTGCATCTGACCATTACTCTTTCCTTGCCAAGTCGTTTGACATGGGATTTTTGGAATTCAAGGCTCTTACATGTGAATGTTGTGAGGAGGGCGCTGACGCTTCAGGTGAAGCTGGAGGGTCATGCTGAAAATCTTGAGACCCTGCAGAGCTCACTCTTGTGAAGGACGGTGCAGAACCTAGAACTGCTTACAAACTGCAGCAGCAGCAGCAGCAGCAGAAGGGAAAGGTCTTGTGACATCTTGACAGAGTCTGGGGATTCTTGCTGAGCACTGGTTCTTGCCCACTTGTCCAGCCACCTCTGTAACCTGTCAAGGTCCCTTTGGCTGGTCCTTCTTCCTTTTGAAAGAGTGCCAAGATATTTGGGCACTGCTGGCTTAGTTAGCCAAAAAGAAAGGTAGCAAGTGGTCTTGTTCATCAAATTCCAGTAATTTAATTGGCAGGATATCTGTCCCTCCTCCTAGAGACTTCTTGTGGAGATAAAAACCTAGTTCTGGTTTCCTACTCATGCTGCTAGAAGCCAGAGGTTTCGCTATATGGTTTGGTGAATTCCCTCAGTCCCTTTTACTTAGAGAGCGCCTGGCCAACAAAGTACCTCTACGTCCACATTGAGGAGTCAGCCAGGAGAGCCCTGCTCTGTCATGCACCTGCAGAGTGACTTGGAAGTGCTGATGAGCTCAGGGCTGTGAGCAGAGGCTGGGCTTTTGTTCCTTTGCAGATACTTGGTGGGCACACCCGTGAGTGATAGGTGAGGCAACAGCAGTTTGAGCTTTGGCTGCTGAGGTCCAACTCAGCTGGGCTGGGTCATGAGGAAAGGCTGCCCAGTCCCCTGGAGGGGCCTGCTTTGCTATGTAAAGGGGTAAAATAGTCCTGCTGTATCTGCGTTTCCTTGCAAGCCATTTTCCATACTAAGGTGTAGGGATCTTTAGGCACATCTTACTGGAGAAGCTGCCCCTGTGTGCCAGGAACAATTGCTCTTCATCTTCACCACTTGTAGGTCAGAGAAGGAGAGCCTGCAAAGCAGCCTGCTGGAGGCTCAGCAGCGCATATCGGAGCTGGAGATGGCCAGGAGCCGTGCGGAAGCCCAAGTGCGCAGGGCCACGCAGGCCAAGGAGGCGATACTCGGTGAGAGCCTCGTGCGCTTTGTTTCTGGTGATGGCCCTGCCCAGTGCAGTCGCTCCGAAGCCAGCTCTGTCTGCAGGGCTTCTGAGCAGTGAAGCAGCTGAGGGCAGGTCCCTCCTTGCCTGAAACTGGAAGGGCTTAAGGTCAGCAGATTCCTCTGCTTGTGGAGTCTCTGACTGCTGCCGTGTGTCATGTTTGCAGAGGATGTGAGGGGCCTTCGTCGTGAGCTGCTGGCTGTAAGGTCTCTCAGCCAGCAGCAATGTGAAGACATGGCTGAACAGCTCCGCTGGACAGAAGAGCAGTGTGGCAAGGCTCTGAGACTCCGGCAGTCTGCTCAGGAAGCGGAAATAAGGAAGCTCGTGCAGGAACTGGTAAGAAACGAGAGGCACCTGAAGATTTCAGGCAGGTTTGGTGGGCTG
>NW_024505858.1:0-320 GCF_017590055.1 Onychostruthus taczanowskii | reverse complement strand
TTTTTTTTAATTTTAGCAAGGTTTTTGATACTGTCTCTCAAGTATCCTTCAGGACAAATTTTCCACCTTTGGGAAGACCAGGTTCATGGTGAGCTGGGCAATGAACTATCTGAAAGGCAGAGCTCAAAGGGTTGTAGTGAACAGGGTTACATCTGCCAGGAAGTCTGTCTCAGCAGTGCTCATCAGGGCTCAGTTCCAGGGGACTTTAGGGATGAGGTGCCTTGCTGAGGAGTCTAGATAGCTTATAGCATTGGACAGTGATTAATGGGATGAAATTCAACAAGTTTGAATGCTGGACTCTGGACCTGGGATGGAGTAGC
>NW_024505857.1:0-320 GCF_017590055.1 Onychostruthus taczanowskii | reverse complement strand
TCAGGGGAGGGACCCGGGGTTCTGAGGGTAAACCATGACATCACACTGCAAGTTTCACCCCTTTCTCTGCTGTGCAGGAGAGTTTGGGGAGATGTGCCGGGGGTGCCTGAAGCTGCCCAGCAAGCGCGAGCTGCCCGTGGCCGTCCGGACGCTGCGGGCCGGCTGCTCCGAGAAGCAGCAGCGCTCCTTCCTGGCCCAGGCCTGCACCATGGGCCAGTTTGACCACTCCAACGTCATCCGCCTGGAGGGGGTCATCACCAGAGGTACGTGGGTCCCAGGAGGCTCCTGAGCAGGAATGGGTATTTGCTGGGTCCCCAGGA
>NW_024505856.1:0-320 GCF_017590055.1 Onychostruthus taczanowskii | reverse complement strand
CATCTGGTAGAACTTCATGTTGAAGGGTCTGTAGAACTCGCGCAGGCGCTGCACCAGCTGCCCGTCGATTGTGGGGTGCGGCCGCCCCTTGGATTTCCCCAGGCAGCGCGGTTTGCTCCCCCCCTCGGGCTTCTTCAGGCAGGGAAAGCCCTTGGTCTCGTTAAAGTAGAAATGTCTGTCCGTCACCACCCTGTGGAGCCCCAGGAAGTCCTGGACACGGCCCATCTCCCCGGCAGGGTCGCTGACCAGCCTCTCCCCGCTGACGAAGAGGAACTTGGAGAGCGGGAAGTACTGCAGCCAGTTCTCCAGGTGCTTGGCGT
>NW_024505855.1:0-320 GCF_017590055.1 Onychostruthus taczanowskii | reverse complement strand
GCTTTGCTCTCCTGCCTTCAGCCGCACTGCAATTGGGAGCTCTGGGAGTTCAGAACAGCTGTTTGAGTTCCTGCATAAAGGAACAGGAAATTGGGAAGGAAGGACAGGTTCTTTTTAAAATCGTTGTTGCTGGCACAGACTTGCAAGTGTGTAGAACAGGCTGGGTGGGATGAAGGATCTTTGGTCTCCCATATTCTGTAGAGCATGACAAGAAAACTTTGATATTAAAAGTCTGTTTGCTTTCCAAGGTGTGTTCCCGATGTGCTGCAGCTGTTTACCAACATCTACTCAGAAGGAAATTGTGGCTGAGAAGGTAACTG
>NW_024505854.1:0-320 GCF_017590055.1 Onychostruthus taczanowskii | reverse complement strand
GCAAAATCCACCCAGGAGCAAAATCAATCCGCCCAGGAGCCTTCAGGGCGGATTTTGGGGTTTTTGGGGCTCAGCACTGGTAGCAGGGGTAGCAGCTGCCGTAGGAGTATCTCTGGAAGTAGCGGGAGGAGTAGGGCGAGCAGTAGCGGGGGCTGAAGGTCGGGCAGCACTCGCGGTAGCCACAGAGCCTCCCGTAGTAGCCCTGGTAGCCGCAGGGGCTGCCGCAGTCGTAGCTGCGGGAGCCGAAGATGCTGCCGTAGCTGCAGGGGGAGTAGCAGGGATCCTCACACTGCCGCTGGTAGCAGAAAGTCATCTTGGGG
>NW_024505853.1:0-320 GCF_017590055.1 Onychostruthus taczanowskii | reverse complement strand
CAGCCCGTGTGACACCCGTGGCAGGGCTGGCTGGGTCCTTGCCAGCCCCTGGCACCTCCCGTGCCCGCTGCCCCTCCTGGCACAGCGTGGTGCCAGTGCTGGCCCTGCTTGGTGCCATCTGTCCCTCCTGGCACAGGGCTGCTGTCCCCTGGCCGTGTGTCACCGTGTCCCCAGCTCTCCTCGCCCTGCTGGGTCATTGCTGCTCTGGCCAGAACTGAGTGAATTGAGGGCACGAATCACAGAGCACAAATCACAGATAACAGAGCACAGATAACAGATCACAAATCACAAATCACAGATAACAGAGCACAAATCACAGA
>NW_024505852.1:0-320 GCF_017590055.1 Onychostruthus taczanowskii | reverse complement strand
TGACAGCGGGTCCGGGGAGGTGACAGCAGGGTTTGGGAGGTGACAGCGGTTCCGGGGAGGTGACAGTGGGCCCAGGGAGGTGACAGCGAGCCCGGGGACGTGACAGCAGGTCCCGGGAGGTGACAGTGGGCCCCGGGAAGTGACAGCGGGTCCCGGGAGGTGACAGCTGGCTCTAGGAGGTGACAGTGGGCCCCGGGAGGTGCCAGCGGTCCCGGGAGGTGCCAGCGGGTCCGGGAGGTGACAGCGGGCTCCGGGAGGTGACAGCGGCCCCGGGAGGTGACAGTGGCCCCGGGAGGTGACAGGGGGCTCTGGGAGGTGAC
>NW_024505851.1:0-320 GCF_017590055.1 Onychostruthus taczanowskii | reverse complement strand
AATGTTGTAACTGATTCTGCATATGTGCCTGGCATCACATAAAGATTAGACCGAGCACTACTGAAGGAAATTGACAATGCACAACTATTTAAATTACAAAAAAATCTATGCCTTACTTTCCAAGCCAGAAGGTGCCCTTATTGCATCCTATACATCAGGAGTTGTGGCACTGGATCCCTGGGTTGATAGACAGGGACCTTCACTTATCATGTTCCATTGTGGGCTGCAAGCACCTCACTTGGAGCAGTTGGACTGTCTGAGGATCAGACCAATGAGCGGTCTAGACCCGGGATTTTTGAACTCCCTATATAAGAAGGCTC
>NW_024505850.1:0-320 GCF_017590055.1 Onychostruthus taczanowskii | reverse complement strand
ATCCCAGGGATCCCACAGATCAAGGTCCCTCAGCTGGGTCTCCAAACCTTCGGCTTCTCCTGGATGCCAGCTCCAGGGCAGCGTGCTGGACTGAGTTTAGCAGGCTTTATGGAATTCATGTACCTGGAACAGTTAAGGATTATTTCATTATTTATTGTTTTATTTCTTTGAAAACCTGGGGAACTGGATGTGTGGAAAGGTGGATGTTGAAATAAAAAGAAGCTGTTTCAACTTTCATAGAGAAGGTGGCAAAAAATCTGCAGGAATCCAGAGGAGTTTTGTTGTAACAAGAGGTGGGAAATGGGGAAATTAAGCTAAAA
>NW_024505849.1:0-320 GCF_017590055.1 Onychostruthus taczanowskii | reverse complement strand
CTGCTCTGTGCAGCCTGTGCCAGGGCCCTACCACCCTGAAAGGTTTTACTTCTGTTGGTATAAAAAAGCAAAAGGAGGGAAAAATGCTCAATTCGAACAGGAACTCGGTGCCTCAGCCTGAGGGGAGAAGGCACCTGTGTGTTGTCCCAGGGTCAGCACAGTGCAGGGCTGACCTTCTCTGCGTTACAAAGAAATGGGATTTCCTTCCATTTGTTTGTTTTCCTTCCCATTTGTTCCCAAAGGAAAACAGTGGGATTTTCTTCGCTACTGATTTCTGGAACTATTCCAGGCCAGGTTGGACGAGGCTTGGAGAAGCCTGG
>NW_024505848.1:6806-14933 GCF_017590055.1 Onychostruthus taczanowskii | reverse complement strand
GGCGGGGGCGGGGGCGGGGGCGGGGCCCCCGTGGCCCCCCGAGTCCACCAGCACCGAGGAGCTCTCGCGGAGGCTGTGGCTGCTCACCAGGCGTGGCCCTGAAACGGGGAAAAAACCCCAAATTCGGGGCTTGGAGATCAAAAACATCACAGGGGAGGGGAAAGGGGGAAGGTTGGGGTTGAAATGGTCAAAATTCGGGGGGGGAAGGGACAAAAATGGGGGTGGAACCCCAAAAAGTCAGGGTGGACATCAACAGCAGGGGTGGAACTGCGATCGTCCCAGTTCCCCCCAAAATCCCCCCAAAAACGTTCCCCAAATCCTCTCAAAGCCCCCCAGTTCCCCCCAAACTTCCTTTAAATGCTCCAAAATCTCCCCCAAATTCCCTTTAAACCTCTCAAACCCCTTTAAACCCCCTCAATTCCCCCCTAAATCCCCTTTAACCTCCCCAAAATCCCTTTTAAACCCCCTCAATTCCCCCCTAAATCCCCTTTAACCTCCCCAAAATCCCTTTTAAACCCCCTCAATTCCCCCCTAAATCCCCTTTAACCTCCCCAAAATCCCTTTTAAACCCCCTCAATTCCCCCCTAAATCCCCTTTAACCTCCCCAAAATCCCTTTTAAACCTCCCAATTTCCCCCCAAACCCCCTTTAACCCCCTCAATCTCCCCCAAAACCTCTTTAAACCCCTTGAAACCCCCCCAAATCCCTTTTGAACGCCATTAACCCCCCCAAACCCCCCTCCCCATCACTCACCGGTGATCTTGGCCTTGAAGGGGCTCCCCACGATGTGGTGGGGCCCCCCGAATTTGATGGCGATGAGGTAACTGCCGGGGGCCATGGGCGTGTAGACGACCCGGAAGCCCTCGGGGCACTCGTGGCACTCCATGGTCACCTTGGAGGGGCCCTCGATGGTCACAGCCAGAGCCCCCGGGCCAGCCTTGGACGTGTTCACCACGAACTCGGCCGGGGAGCCTGAGGGACACCCCGACATCCACGTTTGGGGGGGCTGAGTTCCACGGGGTTCACGCAGACCCCGCTGAGAACCCCCAAATTCCCATTTGTTCCCAAAAATTCCCAGTACCTGTAGTGCCCCCAGCCCCATAATCTCACAAATTCTGATTTTTTTCCTCAAAATTCCATTTTTTTCCCCCTCACATTCCGTACCTGTGGTGCCGCCCTCCAGGCCAGGCCAGGCCTGGATTCCCGGCCTGTCCCAGATCCCTCCTAAATTCCCATTTATTCCCAAAATTCCCATTTTTTCCCCTCACATTCCGTACCTGTGGTGCCGCCCTCCAGGCCGGGCTTGTAGGCCAAGACCAGGCCCGGATCCCTGGCCTGTCCCAGATCTTTTTCAAATTCCCATTTTTTCCCAAAAATTCCATGCCGGGCCCGTAGGCCGAGACCAGGCCCGGATCCCCGGCCTGTCCCAGATCTTTTCCAAATTCCCACTTTTCTCCAAAATTCCAAACCTGTTCTGCTGCCCCCCACACTTCCTCATCCCCTAAATTCCCATTTTTTCCCCAAATTCCCATTTTTTCCCCTCACATTCCGTACCTGTGGTTCTGCCCTCCAGGCTGGGCCCGTAGGCCAAGATGAGTTTCCCCTCACATTCCGTACCTGTGGTTCTGCCCTCCAGGCTGGGCCCGTAGGCCAAGATGAGGCCTGGATTCCCAGCCTGTCCCAGATCTTTTCCAAATTCCCACTTTTCTCCAAAATTCCAAACCTGTTCTACCCCCCCACACTCCCTCATCCCCTAAATTCCCATTTTTTCCCCAAATTCCCATTTTTTCCCCTCACATTCCGTACCTGTGGTGCCGCCCTCCAGGCCGGGCCCGTAGGCCGAGACCAGGCCCGGATCCCCGGCCTGGCCTGGCTCTCCCACCCGGACCTTGAAGGGGCTCCCGGGGATGTGGGAGCCCTCGAACTTCACGTCGATGGAGTAGACGCCGTTCTCCCGCGGGATGAAGCGCACGGCGTATTTGTCTGGGGAAACGGACCCCAAAATTAAAGCTGAACCCCCAAAATTATCCCTGAACCCCAAAATTATCCCTGAAACTCTGGAGATCCCAAATTCCGCGGGACAAAGCGCACGGCGTTATTTGTCTGGGAAAAATGGGGGAACGGGGGTCTTAAACCTGAGACCCCAAAATTGTCCCTGAAATCCCAAAATTCTCCTTGAAATTCCTGAAATCCCAAATTCCTGTATTTGTCTGGGAAAAAGGGACCCCAAAATGAAAGCTGAAACCCCAAAATTATCCCTGAACCCCATTTTTATGGGAACGGGGCAGATTTTGGGGTGGAAGTTGCAGATTTTGGGGTAGAATTTGCTGATTTGGGGGTGGAAGTTGCAGATTTTGGGGTAGAATTTGCTGATTTGGGGGTGGAAGTTGCAGGTTTGTCTGGGAATGGGGCAGATTTTTACAGGAACATTTGATTTTTTGGGGGATTTTTGGGGCCCAATCCCACATTCTGGAGTGTCCCCGATTGGAGATGTGACACGGTCCCTGGGGGTGGGAACGGGGCAGGATTTTATGGGAATGGGGCAGATTTTGGGGTGGAATTCTCAGATTTTGGTAGTAATATCCCATTTTTTTGGGGATTTTTGGGGTCCTGGCCCAGGTTTTGGGGTGTCCCTCACCTGGGGTCACCTCGGAGATGTGACAGCACCCAGAGCCACCACGGATGGAGCATTTTGGGGAGGAATTTGCCGATCTTGGGGTGGAATGTGCTGATTTTGGGGTGGAATTTTCAGATTTTGGTAGGAATATCCCATTTTTTTGGGGATTTTTGGGGTCCAATCCCGCATTTTGGGGTGTCCCTCACCTGGGGTCATTTTGGAGATGTGACACGGTCCCTGGGGGTGGGAACGGGGCAGGATTTTATGGGAATGGGGCAGATTTTGGGGTGGAATTTGCCGATTTTAGGGTTGAATTTTCAGATTTTGGTAGGAATATCCCATTTTTTTGGGGATTTTTGGGGTCCAACCCCGCATTTTGGGGTGTCCCTCACCTGGGGTCACCTCGGAGATGTGGCACTCCTCCACGGCCCCCGAGGGGCTGTGCACTTTGGCGTCCAGGGCCCCCCTGGCCCCGTTGAGGCTGACGGCGAACGAGGCGGGCTGGTGAACCTTGAGCCCCGACTCCTGGGGGGACACGGGTCAGACACCCCAAAAATGGGGCTGGGACCCCCCAAAATCCCCGGGAACCCCCCCCAGACCACCCAAAAACGGGGCCGGGCCCCCCCAAAATCCCCGGGGACCCCCCCCCCCCAACAGCCAGGGGAACACAAAAAGGGGTGGGGGGGTTGGGAATTGGGGAAATGGGGGAGGAAGAGGGGGAAAAAAAGCAAAGAAAGAGAAAAAAGGAGGAAAAAACAACGAAAAACCCCAAAGAAATTCCCCCAAAAAACAAGAAAAAGACCAAAGAAAGGGAAAAAACAACAAAAAACCCAAATAAATCCCAAAGAAAAACCTCCAAAAAAAAAAGAAGAAAGAGAAAAAAACAAGAAATAAAATAGAGCCTGAAGGAATCACCTAAAAAACAAAAAGAATCCCAAATAAAGAGAAAAAAACAACAAAAAAAAAGATAAAAAATAGCCCAAAGAAATCACCCAAAAAACCCCAAAGAAAAAAAACAACCAAAAAAAAAATCCCAAATAAATCCCTGAAAGAGAAAAAACCAACAAAAAACCCGAAGAAATCCCAAAGAAGGCCCCCAAAATCCAAAAAAAAAAAACCAAAGAAAGGGAAAAAAACAACGAAAAAAACCCAAAAAAACCCCGAAAGAAAAACACCCCACCAAAAAACCACAAAGAAAACCTGAAAAAAACCCCATAAAACCAAAAAAAAAAAAACCAAAGAAAGGGAAAAAAACAACGAAAAAAACCCAAAAAAACCCCGAAAGAAAAACACCCCACCAAAAAACCACAAAGAAAACCTGAAAAAAACCCCATAAAACCAAAAAAAAAACCCCAAAAAGTCCCCAAAAAACTCCAAAGAAACAAAAAACCCTCCCAAGAAACCCCCCACAAAAACCCCAAAATAAACCCCCATAAAAAACCAAAACCAACCCAAAACCTCCTAAAAAAAGGAATAAAAAAACCCAAAAATAAAAAAAACTGCCAAAAAAATGCCCCCAAAAATCCCAAAATAAACCCCAATAAAAACAACGAAACCCCCACAAAACCCAAAAAAAAAAAAACCACAAAAAACCCCAAAAAACACCAAAAATCAACAAGAAAAATCCAAAATAACTCCTCCCAAAAAACCCTAAAAACGCTCCCACACCCTTTCCCAAAAAAACCCAAAAATCCCAAAAAATTCCCCAAAAAACGTCCCAAATAACCCCTAAAAAAGCCAAAAAAATCCCAAAAAAGCCCAAAAAACCCCAAATCTTCAGCCCCGACCCCAAATCTGGGAGATTTTGGGGTCCCCGAGGGCCAAACCCCAAAATTTTGGGGTGGGGGTGGGAGAAGTTTGGGATTTTTCAGGTGGGACCCCCAAATTTTCACCCCAAAAATGCCCAAAAGGAGAAAAAAAAAAAACCAAAAAATTCAGTTTGCGGAGGGGAAAACCCAAAATTCCTCCCCCAAAAAATCCCGGGGGGGGCAGAAAAACCCCAAATCCTCACCCCAAATATTTGGGGGGGTTGGAAAATCCCAAATTCCCAATCCCAAATTTGATTTTTTTGGGAACAATCCCAAATTTCTCAGCCCAACCCCAAAATCTTCATCCAAAAAATTCAAACCCCAAAGATTTTTGGGGGGTGGAAAATCCCAAATTTTCATCTCAAAACTTCTGGGGGAGGTTGGAAAATCCCAAATATTTTTTGGGAGAGGTCAGAAAATCCCAAATTCTCATCCCAAAAATTTTGAGGGGATTGCAAAATCCCAAATCCTCATCCCAAAAATCCCAGGGAGGGTTTGGACACCCCCAAATCCCCCCCCCTCAAATATTTTAGGGTGGGAGAACCCCCCCAAAACCTCACCCCAAAAATTTTTGGGGGGTGTTAAAAAACCCCAAACCCCCCCCCCTCAAATATTTTAGGGTGGGAGAACCCTCCCAAAACCTCACCCCAAAAATTTTTGGGGGGTGTTAGAAAATCCCAAAACCTCACCCCAAAAATTTTTGGGGGGTTGGAAAATCCCAAATTCTGCCCCCAAATATTTTTGGGTGGGAAAGCCCCCCGAAATCCTCACCCCAAAATATTTGGGAGAACTGGAAAATCCCAAATTCCTCCCCCAAATATTTTAGGGTGGGAGAATCCCCCCAAATCCTCACCCCAAAAATTTTGGGAGAATTGGAAAATCCCAAAACCTCACCCCAAAATATTTGGGAGAATTGGAAAATCCCAAATCCTCACCCCAAAAATTCTGGGAGAATTGGAAAATCCCAAATTCCTCCCCCAAAAATTTTTGGCTGGGAGAGCCCCCCCCAAAATTTTTTGGGAGGGTTGGAAAATCCCAAATTCCTCCCCCAAAAATTTTTGGCTGGGAGAACCCCCCCAAATCCTCCCCCCAAATATTTTTTTTGGGGGTTTAAAACCCCAAATCCTCCCCTCAAACCCCCCTGGGGGAGCCCCAAACCCCAAAAATCCCAAATTTTTTTTTTGGGATTTCCCCCCCAAAAAGATCTGAATTTTGGGGAGGGGTTTGAGGGTCCCTGAAGGGGTGGGGGGAGATTTTGGGGTCCCCCCCCGGCCCCCACTTACCTTGGGGGGGGAGGGGTTTAACGGGAGCCAGCGGCAGCCCCGGATTTGGGGATTTTGGGGTTTTTTGGGGGCCGCTGGGTCCCGTTAACCTCCCCCAAAAAATCCCGGGGGGGGCAGAAAAACCCCAAATCCTCACCCCAAATATTTGGGGGGGTTGGAAAATCCCAAATTCCCAATCCCAAATTTGATTTTTTTGGGAACAATCCCAAATTTCTCAGCCCAACCCCAAAATCTTCATCCAAAAAATTCAAACCCCAAAGATTTTTGGGGGGTGGAAAATCCCAAATTTTCATCTCAAAACTTCTGGGGGAGGTTGGAAAATCCCAAATATTTTTTGGGAGAGGTCAGAAAATCCCAAATTCTCATCCCAAAAATTTTGAGGGGATTGCAAAATCCCAAATCCTCATCCCAAAAATCCCAGGGAGGGTTTGGACACCCCCAAATCCCCCCCCCTCAAATATTTTAGGGTGGGAGAACCCCCCCAAAACCTCACCCCAAAATTTTTGGGAGGGTTGGAAAATCCCAAAACCTCACCCCAAAAATTCTGGGAGAATTGGAAAATCCCAAATTCCTCCCCCAAATATTTTAGGGTGGGAGAATCCCCCCAAATCCTCACCCCAAAAATTTTGGGAGAATTGGAAAATCCCAAAACCTCACCCCAAAATATTTGGGAGAATTGGAAAATCCCAAATCCTCACCCCAAAAATTCTGGGAGAATTGGAAAATCCCAAATTCCTCCCCCAAAAATTCTGGGAGAATTGGAAAATCCCAAATTCCTCCCCCAAAAATTTTTGGCTGGGAGAACCCCCCCAAATCCTCCCCCCAAATATTTTTTTTGGGGGTTTAAAACCCCAAATCCTCCCCTCAAACCCCCCTGGGGGAGCCCCAAACCCCAAAAATCCCAAATTTTTTTTTTTGGGATTTCCCCCCCAAAAAGATCTGAATTTTGGGGAGGGGTTTGAGGGTCCCTGAAGGGGTGGGGGGAGATTTTGGGGTCCCCCCCCGGCCCCCACTTACCTTGGGGGGGGAGGGGTTTAACGGGAGCCAGCGGCAGCCCCGGATTTGGGGATTTTGGGGTTTTTTGGGGGCCGCTGGGTCCCGTTAACCCCCCCCGCCCCCCCCTGTTCAAAGCCTTTATCAGAGACACGAGAGAGACCCCGGGACCCCCGGGGGGGGCTGGGCCAGCGCAGGGACCCCGGGCTGACCCCCAAAATCCGAGTGAAACACCCCGAAACTGACCCCCAAAATCCGAGTGAAACACCCTGAAACTGACCCCCAAAATCCGAGTGAAACACCCTGAAACTGACTGACCCCCCGAAATCTGAGTGAAACACCCTGAAACTGACCCCCCGAAATCTGTGTGAAACACCCTAAAACTGACTGAGCCCCCAAAATCCGAGTGAAACACCCTGAAACTGAGCCCCAAAATCTGAGTGAAATACCCTGAAACTGACTGAACACCCCAAAAGCTGAGTGAAATACCCTAAAATCTGATTAACACCTCTAAAGCTGATTAAACACCCCGAAAATCTGATTGAAATATCCTAAAATCTGATTAAACACCCCGAAAATCTAAGTGAAATACCCTAAAATCTGATTAACACCTCTAAAGCTGATTAAACACCCCGAAAATCTGATTGAAATATCCTAAAATCTGCCAAAAATCTGCCCCTACAAACCCAGAAACTGCCCCTACAATCCCAAAATCTGCTCCTCGAAATCCCAAAACTTCCCCCACAAACCCCAAAACCTTCAGCTATAAATCCCAAACCCCAAAATCTCCTACAAACCCCAAAATCTGCCCCTACAGAACCCAAAACTGCCTCTACAAACCCCAAAATCTGCTCCTACAGACCCCAAAACTTCCCCTATTAACCCCAAAATCTGCTCCTACAAACCCCAAAACTTCCCCTATTAGCCCCAAAATCTGCCCTACAGAACCCAAAACTGCCCCTATTAACCCCAAAATCTACCCCTATTAACCCCAAAATCTGCCCCTACCCCCCCCCACCCCCCCAAGCCCGCGGGGGCTGCGCTGGCCGGGCCCCCCCAATTCCGGGGGGGTTCTGTGGTGGTTTTTTTTTGGGTTTTTTTTGGGGGGGTTTTTTGCTGAGCATTGGCTATTGTGTTCAAAAAAATATGTAAGCTGTGTAGTATTTTGGAAGCTTTAAGGGTATTTGTACTGTCCCAGTGTGCATTATATCACATAACTCTGTGCATCTGAACTAGAAACAATGGCAGGTCTTCCCACTACATCTCATTAGCATTATTCTGTTATAACTTGGTAGGGCAATTAGGTGCAAATAAGTAGCCTTTATGATGTGATTTTTATTGTTGTTGCTATTAGTTCTATATTTGTGATGCTTTAAAAGTGAAAATGTAATGGTCTGTTCTAGTATGGGTGTTTCACACACAGCAGT
>NW_024505848.1:0-4257 GCF_017590055.1 Onychostruthus taczanowskii | reverse complement strand
CCCATTTTTGGGGTCTCCCATCCCACCGGACCTTGTGTGCCCCCCATTTTTGGGGTCTCCCATCCCATTTTCAATGTCCCCTATCCCATTTTTGGGGTCTCCCATCCCATTTTCAGTGTCTCCCATCCCATTTCGGGGTGCTCACCGGGGGTCCCGGCCTCGGCTCTCTCCAGCCCCGGCCCCCCAGCCCGGACCTTGTGTGCCCCCCATTTTTGGGGTCCCCCATCCCATTTTCGGGTCCCCATCCCATTTCGGGGTGCTCACCGGGGGTCCTGGCCTCGGCTCTCTCCAGCCCCGGCCCGGACCTTGTGTGCCCCCCATTTTTGGGGTCTCCCATCCCATTTTCAGTGGCTCCCATCCCATTTTTGGGGTCTCCCATCCCATTTTCAGTGCCCCTATCCCATTTTTGGGGTCTCCCATCCCATTTCGGGGTGCTCACCGGGGGTCCCGGCCTCGGCTCTCTCCAGCCCCGGCCCCCCGGCCCGGACCTTGTGGGCGCCGCCCTCGCCCAGGGGTCCCACGGTGAACTGGAAGGGGCTCCCGGGCACGTGCTGCCCGCGGTCCTTGACGCTGACCCGGTGGGCTCCGGTCTCCTGCGGCACGAAGCGCACCCCGACCGTGCCCCCCGCGCCGGGCAGCACCTGCGCCGCCACCGGCGTCCCCGAGGGGCCCGAGACCTGCGCCGTGACGTCCGAGATGGAGAGTTCTGGGGGAAAATGGGGAAAAATGGGTGAAAATGGGGAAAAAATGGGAAAAATGGTCAGTGTGGGACCCAACACCTGCGCCGTGACGTCCGACATGGAGAGTTCTGGGGGAAAACGGGGAAAAATGGGGAAAAATGGGTGAAAACGGGAAAAAAATGGTCAGTGTGGGACTGGACACCTGGGAGGTGACATCGGAGATGGAGAGTTCTGGGGGAAAAAATGGGGAAAATGGGGAAAAATGGGGAAAAATGGTCAATGTGGGACTGGTCACCTGGGCTGCGACATCCGAGATGGAGAGTTCTGGGGGAAAATGGGGGGAAATGGGGTTAATGATGGGGAAAAATGGGGTTATTGAAGGGAAAATGGGGTTATTTATGGGGAAAATGGGGTTATTGAGGGGGAAAATGGGGTTATTTATGGGGAAAATGGGGTTATTGAGGGGGAAATGGGGTTATTGAATGGGGAAAATGGGGTTATTGAGGCCCTACAAAGGACACAGAGACCCCCGGCCCCCGCCTCGCGCGTCCAGATGCTGAACTCGGCTGGGGAGGGGCAAAAAGGGGGTCAGGGAACCCCAAAACCACCCCAAAAACCACCCCAAAAACCCCAAAACCCACCCCAAAAACCCCAAAAACCCCAAACCCCACTCCTGTACTGGAAAAAACCCATACATTCCCCTACAAAGGACACAGAGACCCCCGGCCCCCGCCTCGCGCGTCCAGATGCTGAACTCGGCTGGGGAGGGGCAAAAAGGGGGTCAGGGAACCCCAAAACCACCCCAAAAACCACCCCAAAAACCCCAAAACCCACCCCAAAAACCCCAAAAACCCCAAACCCCACTCCTGTACTGGAAAAAACCCATACATTCCCCTACAAAGGACACAGAGACCCCCGGCCCCCGCCTCGCGCGTCCAGATGCTGAACTCGGCTGGGGAGGGGCAAAAAGGGGGTCAGGGAACCCCAAAAACCACCCCAAAAACCCCAAAACCCACCCCAAAAACCAGCCCCAACTCCTCCTGCCACAGAAGAACCCACAAACCCCATGAATTGCCCTACAAAGGACACAGAGACCCCCGGCCCCCGCCTCGCGCGTCCAGATGCTGAACTCGGCTGGGGAGGGGGACGGGGGGGTCAGGGAACACCAAAACCACCCCAAAAACCACCCCAAAACCCCCAAAAACCCCAAACCCCACTCCTGTACTGGAAAAAACCCATACATTCCCCTACAAAGGACACAGAGACCCCCGGCCCCCGCCTCGCGCGTCCAGATGCTGAACTCGGCTGGGGAGGGGCAAAAAGACCATCTGTCACTGAAAAACCCCATCAATTCCATAATTCCCCTACAAAGCAGACAGAGACCCCCGGCCCCGCCTCGCGCGTCCAGATGCTGAATTCGGCTGGGGAGGGGGCACAGGGGGGCAGGGAACCCCAAAAACCCCAAAGACCCCCAAACCCACCCCAAAAACCAGCCCCAAAACCATCTGTCACTGAAAAACCCCATCAATTCCATAATTCCCCTACAAAGCAGACAGAGACCCCCGGCCCCGCCTCGCGCGTCCAGATGCTGAATTCGGCTGGGGAGGGGGCACAGGGGGTCAGGGAACCCCAAAAACCCTAAAAACCCCCAAAACCCACCCCAAAACCCACCCCAAAAACCCCATAAACCACGCCTGTACTGGAAAAACCCCATAAACCCCATGAATTGCCCTATAAAGGACACGAAGACCCCCAGCATTGGGGGTCTGGATGCTGAACTCGGCTGGGGAGGGGGCACAGGGGGTCAGGGAACCCCAAAAACCCCAAAAACCACCCCAAAAACCCCATAAACCATGCCTGTACTGGAAAAACCCCATAAATTCCCCTATAAATGACACAGAGACCCCCGGTACTGGGGGTCTGCATGCTGAACTTGGCTGGGGAGGGGGAACAGGGGGGTCAGGGCACCCCCAAAAACTGTCCCGACCCCAAAAACTGCCCCGACCCCCATTTCTGGAGTTCCCACTCCATTTTTCAGGGTTCCTGTCCTGGTTTTAGGGGTCCCCCATCCCATTTTTGGGGTTCTCACCGGGGGTCCCGGCCTCGGCTCTCTCCAGCCCCGGCCCGGACCTTGTGCGCCCCCCATTTTTGGGGTCTCCCATCCCATTTTTGGGGTCTCCCATCCCATTTTCAATGTCCCCTATCCCATTTTTGGGGTCTCCCATCCCATTTTCGGGGTCCCCCATCCCATTTTCGGGGTCCCCCATCCCATTTTTGGGGTCTCCCATCCCATTTTCAATGTCCCCTATCCCATTTTGTTCCCTCCCAGTGTACCCAGTTCCCTCCCAGCCCCTCCCAGTGCCCCCAATCCCCTCCCAGTTCCCTCCCCGTGTCCCCAGTTCCCTCCCAGTCCCTCCCAGTGCCCCCCAGTGCCCCCAGTGCCCACCAGGCACGTGCTGGTCCCCGAATTTCACGGAGATGATGTAGTTGCCGGGCTCGGTGGGGCAGTAGGACACGCGGCAGGTGCCGTCCTCCAGCTCCTCCGTGGTGATGTCCACCTTGCTGGGACCCTCGATGGACAGGCTCAGCCCCCCGTAGCCTGGGGGGGGTCAGGGGGTCAGGACAGACCCCAAAAAATCCACCCCAAAAAACCCCAAACCTGCCATATTGCATAAAATCCCTGAAATACCCTAAAAAACCCAAAAATATCCCAAAAAAATCCCATTAAAAACCCCAAACCCCCTCACTGGACAGGTTAACCCCCCTAGCTTTGGGGGTCAGGGCAGATCCCAAAAACCCCCAAAAACTTCATCCCAAAATAACCCCAAATCCCCAAATTTGCCATATTGCATAAAAACCCTGAAATACCCTAAAAACCCCAAAAATATCCCAAAAAAATCCTATTAAAAACCCCAAAACCCCCTCACTGGACAGGTTAACCCCCCTAGCTTTGGGGGTCAGGGCAGATCCCAAAAAATCCACCCCAAAAAACCCCAAATCCCCAAATCTGCCGTATTGCACAAAAACCCTGAAATACCCAAAAAACCATAAAATACCCCAAAAACCCCCATGAAAAACCCCTCGATGGACAGTATCAGCCCCCATAGTCTGGGGGGGGGTCACAGGGTCAGGACAGACCCCAAAAAATCCACCCCAAAAACCCCCATGAAAAACCCCTCGATGGACAGGCTCAGCCCCCGTAGCCTGGGGGGGGTCACAGGGTCAGGACAGACCCCAAAAAATCCACCCCAAAAACCCCCAAATTCCAAAATCTCCCAGGACAAACCAGTGTCCCCAAATCCCCTCCTAGTCCATCCCAATCTCTCCCAGTGTCCCCAGTCCCACTCCCAGTCGCTCCCAGTCCCTCCCAATCCCTTCCCAGTGCCTCCCACTCCATCCCAGTCCCCCCCAAATCTCCTCCCAGTCCCTCCCAGTGTCCCCAAATCCCCTCCCAGTGCCCCTAAATCCTGTCCCAGTCCCCCCAAGTCCCCCCCAAATCCTTTCCCATTGTCCCCAAATCCCCTCCCAGTCCTTCCCAGTCTCCTCCCAATCCCCTCCCAGTGTCCCCAGTCCCTCC
>NW_024505847.1:0-320 GCF_017590055.1 Onychostruthus taczanowskii | reverse complement strand
GCTGGCCAGACAAGCACGGGAATGGAAAAGGAATGGGATTGCAGTTTTTCCAGGATTTGGGATTTGGGATCGGAACTTTTCCTGGAGGATTTGGTAACTGGGATCTCGGTGTTGGAGCTTTTCCTGCAGAATTTGGGATCTGGGATCGCGGGTTTTCCAGCAGGATTTCGGATCTGGAATTGCCTCTGTGCTGGAGTTTGTCCTGCAGATTTTGGGATCTGGGATCGGAACTTTTCCCGCAGGATTTGGGATTTGGGATTTGGGTTGGGAGCATTTCCCACAGAATTTGGGATTCGAGATCCTCCTCCATGCTGGAGTTT
>NW_024505846.1:0-320 GCF_017590055.1 Onychostruthus taczanowskii | reverse complement strand
TCCCCGCAGCGCCCGCCCCGCTCCGCTCCGGCGGTGCCGGCCCGCCCGGAGCAGCAGGAGGGGCCGGAGGCGCGGCCCGGCGGGCGGGGGGCGGAGGGGGCGGGCGCCGCTCGCTCCCCCCGCGGTGACAGTTTCTAGAAGCTCGTCCCGGCGTCCTTTGCGGCCCCAACATGGAGGAGCTGACGGTGGAAGTGCGCGGCTCCAACGGGGCCTTCTACAAGGTACCGGCGGCGGGGGCGGCGCGGGCGGCTCCGCGTCCGGCGGGGCCGGGGCCGAAGGGCGGCGGGGGAGGGGACGGTGAGCGGGGAAGGTGCGGGGGG
>NW_024505845.1:0-321 GCF_017590055.1 Onychostruthus taczanowskii | reverse complement strand
GTGACAGGGCACAGGTGGCATCACTCGTGGGGAGCTCAGACCATTGGGTTTATCCCCTCTCTGTCCCTGGTGACACAGAGGGGACACGGAGGTGACAGGCCACAGGTGGCATCTCCCTGGGTCACCGTGGGGGTGCAGCAGCCCCGGGTGACCCCAAAGTGTCCCCTCTGTCCCCAGCAGTGGCCGCAGGGGTTGGCAGCTCCCTCCTGGCCCTGGTCCTGCTCCTGGGTGCCATCGTGGGCTGGCAGTGCCACCGCAGGGGTGGGTGACAGTGGGGACAGTGGGGACAATGGATGGGGACAATGGATGGGGACAATGGGG
>NW_024505844.1:0-321 GCF_017590055.1 Onychostruthus taczanowskii | reverse complement strand
TCCAGAGGGAAAAAACAAGGAAAACAAGCCAGGGAGTTATGATTTGTATTGTTTGACTGCAGTTTTTCCCAGAGGATTTGGGTTGGAAGGGGTTTAAAGCTCAGCTTGCTGCACCTTGCACCAGCCTGGCTGCCAAATGAACCAGGAATTTCAGGGCACACGTGGATCAGAGCCATTCCCAGCACTCAGGAAACACTGGGAGATAATCCCAAATTCCCAGGACATGCAACTGAATCCTAGGTCTCCTCCAGCTCCCACACACTGCGCAGCCTGAGCTGCTTCCCAGGAATTCCAATTCCACAAACAAAGGAATTTGTTTTT
>NW_024505843.1:0-321 GCF_017590055.1 Onychostruthus taczanowskii | reverse complement strand
AATAATTCCCATCCACAAAACAAAGTTATTATTTCAGTTGCTTTGAGTTCTATCTGGGCAGGGGATAGATTTGGTGTTCAACACTTCCTGCAATGAGAGCATTGATTATGTAAACTACAATACCAATTTTCCCCACAATTTAAACATTTCCATTTAACCCAGCATGTCTGGTATTAGGATGAAGCAAACAGGGTATATGGTATGGCACTGATGGAAGTTGTAATTCCTCTTCCTCTTTGTGTAAGTCACAGGCTAAGGCCAGAACACGAGAACTCTCTGAACAAAATAGTCCTGGATCCTCCTGCTTGGAGTGGAAGTGTT
>NW_024505842.1:0-321 GCF_017590055.1 Onychostruthus taczanowskii | reverse complement strand
GTCCCGGGGGGTCCCGGGGGGTCCCGGAGCTCCGAGGCCCCAAAATCTGCGGCCAACGAGGTCAAAGCCCCCCCCAGGACCCCCAAATTTGGGGGGGAGGGGGGCGGGGACCCCCCCAGATTTGACACCTGAGGGATGAAAGGGTTAAGGGGGGGAACCCCAAAAAAAACCCCAAAATTTACCCCAAAATTCACCCCCAAAAGACCCCAGACCCACCTGGAGCTGCTTCACCCCAGACTGGGACCCCCAAAGTTTCCCCCAATTCCCCAGGGACCCCCCAAATCCTCCCCAAATTGATCCAGGGACCCCAAAAATCCCCAA
>NW_024505841.1:0-321 GCF_017590055.1 Onychostruthus taczanowskii | reverse complement strand
CCTGTCCCTGTCCCCGTCCCCCCCCGCTGCCACGCCAACCCCCGGTGCCCGCAGGTGCTGAAGGAGCTGCCGCGGGTCGAGGGGCGCCCGGGGGCGTCGCTGCCCCCCCTGGACTTCGAGGCGCTGAGCCGGGAGCTGGGGGCGCGGCACGGGGCCCCCCCCAGCCCCGAGGACCTGCTCTCGGCCGCGCTCTACCCCAAGGTCTACGACGAGTTCCGCACCTTCAGCAGCACCTTCGGGCCCGTGGCCTGCCTGGGCACCCGCCTCTTCCTCGAGGGGCCCACCATCGCCGAGGAGTTCGAGGTGGGGGCGCTGGGGGGG
>NW_024505840.1:0-321 GCF_017590055.1 Onychostruthus taczanowskii | reverse complement strand
CGCTCGCCCTCGGTACGTGCGGGGGGCTCGGCCCGGCCCGGGGCTCCGCGCCCCCAGCCCCGCCGAGGGGCAGCGCCCCCGGAGCGGGGCGGTGCTCGGGGGGCTCTGGGGGTGGGTGCTGGGGGTCGGCTCCGTGAATTGCGGGAGCGCGGTGAAAATCCCGCAAAATTCCCGCAAAATTCCCCCGCGCGGGCGCTCGCGAAGTTCGCTCCCTGTGGGAAAGGCGCCTTCGCCGCGACGCGTGAGTACGGCCGCGGTCAGACGCTTAATTAGGGCGGCTAATTAGGGCTGGGGGCTAATTAGAGTGGCGGAGGGTGGGGG
>NW_024505839.1:0-321 GCF_017590055.1 Onychostruthus taczanowskii | reverse complement strand
GCCGTTTCCGCTGTGATTTTGGGGCTGGTTTTGGTCTCATTTTGGTTAATTTTGGGCGGGTTTCCGCTGTGATTTTGGGCTGATTTGGGCCGATTTCGGCCCCGTCCTCTCCCAGACGTGCTGCGCTCGGCGCTGGGGGCGGGGCTCTGGGGGCTGGGCCTGGGCGTGTGGGTGGGGCTCTTCCAGAGCCGCCGCGGCCAATGGGGAGCGCTGGGCGACGCCCTCAGCTTCACCCAGCCAATGGGAGAGCCCTGAGCCCCGGCGGCGGCCAATGGCGGCGCAGCAAGGTGAGGGCGGGGCCGGGACGGGCCAATGGGGGCG
>NW_024505838.1:0-321 GCF_017590055.1 Onychostruthus taczanowskii | reverse complement strand
GCGGCGGGAGCCCTGGGGCGGCAACGGGAGTCCCGGAGGGGGCGTCCCGTGAGGGGCGGCGGGAGCAGCGGCGGGGCCGGATCGGGCGCTCAGGCGATCGCCGCGGGCAGCCCCGTGCCGGGGCGGGGGGCGAGGTCCTCTGTGCGCGCGCGGGGCCGGACCGGAAGTGACGCTCAGCCCCGCCCTCTCGGTCGCGGCGGTCGCAGCGTTCGGGGTGAGTCGGGCCCGGCCGGAGCCGCATCCGCCGCCATCGCCGCCCCCGCCGCCCATCGCCCGCTCCCCCCGCGCCCTCCCGCTCCCCACGAGCCTCCCGCGCTCCCC
>NW_024505837.1:17756-20272 GCF_017590055.1 Onychostruthus taczanowskii | reverse complement strand
CGCTGGCCCTGCTGACCCTCCAGGCCCGTTACGAGCTGCGGGTGGAGCTCGAGGACTTCGAGAACAACTCGGCCTCGGCCACGTACGGCTCCTTCGCGCTGTCGCCCACGGCCATCAGCCCCGAGGAGGACGGCTACACCCTGCACGTGGCCGGCTTCGTCGACGGCGGCGCCGGTGAGGGTCGTCCAAGGGGTCGGCGGGGGGCAACGCGGTTGAGGTTGACCTTTGGGTGATCAATGGGGGTCAATGGAGGTCAACGGTGGTCAACCAAGTCAAGGTTGACCATTGGGAGGTCAACGGTGGTCAACCGACTCAAGGTTGACCATTGGGAGGTCAATGGGAGTCAATGGGGGTCAATGGAGGTCAACGGTGGTCAACCGAGTCAAGGTTGACCATTGGGTGGTCAATGAGGGGCAACTGAGTCAAGGTTGACCATTGGGCGGTCAATGGGAGTCAATGGGGATCAATGGAGGTCAACGGTGGTCAACTGAATCAAGGTTGACCATTGGGAGGTCAGTGGGGGTCAACCGAGTCAAGGTTGACCATTGGGTGGTCAATGAGGAGCAACCGAGTCAAAGTTGACCATTGGGTGGTCAATGGGCTCAATGGAGGTCAATGGTGGTCAACGGTGGCCAACCAAGTCAAAGTCAACCATGGGAGGGTCAATGGTGGCCAATGGTGGTCAATGGGAGTCAATGGGGATCAATGGAGATCAACGGTGGTCAACCAAGTCAAGGTTGATCATTGGGAGGTCAGTGGGGGTCAACAGTGGTCAAGCAAATCAAGGTTGATCACTGAGGAGGTCAACAGTAGTCAACAAGTCAAGGTTGACCAATGGGTGGTCAATGGGGGTCAGTGGTGGTCAATGGTGGTCAATGAGGTCAATGGTGGTCAGTGGTGGTCAACGGTGGTCAACGATGGTCAACCAGGTCAAGGTCAAGGTGGTCAAGGTCAACCATTGGGAGGTCAGTGGTGGTCAATGGGATCAATGGTGGTCAATGATGGTCAACGGTGGTCAACCAAGTCAAGGTCAACCATGGGAGGGTCAACGGTGACCAATGGTGGTCAATGGGGTCAATGGTGGCCAATCAAGTCAAAGTCAACCATGGTCAGTGCGGTCAATGGGGTCAATGGTGGTCAATGGTGGCCAACCAAGTCAAAGTCAACCATGGGAGGGTCAATAGTGATCAATGGTGGTCAATGGTGGTCAACGGTGGTCAAGCAAGTCAAAGTCAACCATGGGGAGGTCAGTGGGGTCAGTGGTGGTCAATGGTGGTCAATGGGATCAATGGGGTCAATGGTGGTCAATGGTGGCCAACCAAGTCAAAGTCAACCATGGGAGGGTCAATAGTGATCAATGGTGGTCAATGGTGGTCAACGGTGGTCAAGCAAGTCAAAGTCAACCATGGGGAGGTCAGTGGGGTCAGTGGTGGTCAACGGTGGCCAACCAAGTCAAAGTCAACCATGGGAGGGTCAATGGTGGTCAATGGGATCAATGGGGTCAATGGTGGTCAATGGAGGTCAGTGGTGGTCAGTGGTGGTCAACGGTGGCCAACCAAGTCAAAGTCAACCATGGGAGGGTCAATGATGATCAATGGGGGTCAATGGTGGTCAACGGTCACCAACCAAGTCGAAGTCAACCATGGGAGGGTCAATGATGATCAATGGTGGTCAATGGTGGTCAACGGTCACCAACCAAGTCAAAGTCAACCATGGGAGGGTCAATGGTGGTCAATGGTGGTCAATGGTGGTCAACGATGGCCAACCAGGTCAAGGTCAACCATGGGAGGGTCAATGGTGGTCAATGGGATCAATGGTGGTCAATGGTGGTCAATGGTGGTCAATGGTGGTCAGTGGTGGTCAACCGTCGCCAACCAAGTCAAAGTCAACCATGGGAGGGTCAATGGTGGCCAATGGTGGTCAACGGTGGCCAACCAATTCAAGGTCAACCATGGGAGGGTCAATGGTGGTCAATGGTGATCAATGGTGGTCAACGGTGGCCAACCACATCAAAGCCAACCATGGCAAGCTCAACGGTGGCCAACAGCGGCCAACCGCGGCGCGCCTTGCCCACCACCAGGCGACTCGCTCAGCTACCACAACGGCCAGAAGTTCTCCACCTTCGACCGCGACCAGGACCTCTTCGCCCAGAACTGCGCCGCGCTCTCCTCGGGGGCCTGGTGGTTCCGCAGCTGCCACTTCTCCAACCTCAACGGCTTCTACCTGGCCGGGCCGCACCTGTCCTACGCCAACGGCATCAACTGGGCCCAGTGGAAGGGCTTCTACTACTCCCTCAAGCGCAGCGAGATGAAGATCCGCCGCCTCTGAGGGCCACGCCCGCCCCCCCCCGCCGCCAGCTGCCACTTCTCCAACCTCAACGGCTTCTACCTGGCCGGGCCGCACCTGTCCTACGCCAACGGCATCAACTGGGCCCAGTGGAAGGGCTTCTACTACTCCCTCAAGCGCAGCGAGATGAAGATCCGCCGCCTCTGAGGGCCACGCCCGCCCCCCCCCGC
>NW_024505837.1:6482-14576 GCF_017590055.1 Onychostruthus taczanowskii | reverse complement strand
GACACGGAGGTGACAATGAGGTGACAATGAGGTGACATGGAGGTGACAGTGACACGGAGGTGACGATGACAATGATGATGGTGACACCGCGGTGACAATGACAATGACAATGACGATGAGGTGACAATGACAGAGGTGACAATGAGGTGACGATGATGACAGTGACACCGCAGTGACAATGACAATGACAATGAGGTGACAATGACGATGACAATGAGGTGACAATGAGGTGACACGGAGGTGACAATGACAATGAGGTGACATGGAGGTGACAATGACACAGAGGTGACGATGACAATGAGGTGACACGGAGGTGACAATGAGGTGACGATGACAATGAGGACGGTGACGTCACGGTGACAATGAGGTGACACGGAGGTGACAATGAGGTGACAATGACGATGATGACGGTGACACCGCGCTGTCCCTGGTACCTGGGGCGGTGCCGGGCCCGGCCGGGTCACGCTGGGAACGAGAAGATGGAGATGATGACCATGGAGTGACCAAGGGGACACAGGGATGGTCAGGGGGACAGGGAGTGACCATGGAGTGACCACAGACCATGGAAATGACCATGGAGTGACCAGGAGATGGCCGAGGGGACAGGGAGGGGACCATGGACCATGGAGTGACCATGGAGTGACCACGGGGACAGGGAGGGGACAGGGAGTGACCATGGAGTGGCCAGGGAGTGACCAGGGAGTGACCACGGGGACAGGGAGGGGACAGGGAGTGACCATGGAGTGGCCAGGGAGTGACCAGGGAGTGACCACGGGGACAGGGAGGGGACAGGGAGTGACCATGGAGTGGCCAGGGAGTGACCAGGGAGTGACCACGGGGACAGGGAGGGGACAGGGAGTGACCATGGAGTGGCCAGGGAGTGACCAGGGAGTGACCACGGGGACAGGGAGGGGACAGGGAGTGACCATGGAGTGGCCAGGGAGTGACCAGGGAGTGACCACGGGGACAGGGAGGGGACAGGGAGTGACCATGGAGTGGCCAGGGAGTGACCAGGGAGTGACCACGGGGACAGGGAGGGGACAGGGAGTGACCATGGAGTGGCCAGGGAGTGACCAGGGAGTGACCACGGGGACAGGGAGGGGACAGGGAGTGACCATGGAGTGGCCAGGGAGTGACCAGGGAGTGACCACGGGGACAGGGAGGGGACAGGGAGTGACCATGGAGTGGCCAGGGAGTGACCAGGGAGTGACCACGGGGACAGGGAGGGGACAGGGAGTGACCATGGAGTGGCCAGGGAGTGACCAGGGAGTGACCACGGGGACAGGGAGGGGACAGGGAGTGACCATGGAGTGGCCAGGGAGTGACCAGGGAGTGACCACGGGGACAGGGAGGGGACAGGGAGTGACCATGGAGTGGCCAGGGAGTGACCAGGGAGTGACCACGGGGACAGGGAGGGGACAGGGAGTGACCATGGAGTGGCCAGGGAGTGACCAGGGAGTGACCACGGGGACAGGGAGGGGACAGGGAGTGACCATGGAGTGGCCAGGGAGTGACCAGGGAGTGACCACGGGGACAGGGAGGGGACAGGGAGTGACCATGGAGTGGCCAGGGAGTGACCAGGGAGTGACCACGGGGACAGGGAGGGGACAGGGAGTGACCATGGAGTGGCCAGGGAGTGACCAGGGAGTGACCACGGGGACAGGGAGGGGACAGGGAGTGACCATGGAGTGGCCAGGGAGTGACCAGGGAGTGACCACGGGGACAGGGAGGGGACAGGGAGTGACCATGGAGTGGCCAGGGAGTGACCAGGGAGTGACCACGGGGACAAGGAGGGGACAGGGAGTGACCAGGGGGACACAGAGATGGCCAAGGGGACAGGGAGTGACCATGGAGTGACCAGGAGATGGCTGAGGGGACAGGGAAGGGACCATGGACCATGGAGTGACCATGGAGGTGACCACAAGGTGACCACAGAGTGACCAGGAGATGGTCAAGGGGACAGGGAGTGACCATGGTCACCTAGAGATGGTCAAGGGGACAAGGAGGTGACCACAGAGGTGACCATGGAGATGACCAGGGGGTGACCAGGAGGTGACCATGAGATGGTCAAGGGGACAGCGAGGTGACCATGAAGGTGACCAGGGGGTGACCATGGAGGTGACCAAGGACCATGAAGGTGACCAGGGGACAGTGGAGATGGCCAAGGTCACCTGGACACGATGGAGGTGACCACAGAGGGTGGGGACAACCCCGAGGGGGGTCGGGGGGGGACACGGGGACACCCCGGTGGGGTGGGGCCACCTCCTCACCCTCCAGGTAGTTCCTGGCGATGAACTTGAGGGCCTCGTCCAGCAGGATGACCGGGAAGGAGATCTTGATGACCATCAGCCAATGGGTCAGCGACAGCGGCGTCAGCTTGAAGATCATCTGGGGACATCGGGGGACACGGCTGGGACCTCCTCACGGGCCACCAGGGCCACCGCCGGGGCCACCAGAGCCCACCCGTGGTCAGCAGAGCCCGCCCGTGGTCATCGAACCCAGCGGTCACTCAAGCCAGTGATCATTGACCCCAGCGGTCACTCAAGCCAGTGATCATTGACCCCAGCGGTCACTCAAGCCAGTGATCATTGACCCCAGCGGTCACTCAAGCCAGTGATCATTGACCCCAGCGGTCACTCAAGCCAGTGATCATTGACCCCAGCGGTCACTCAAGCCAGTGATCATTGACCCCAGCGGTCACTCAAGCCAGTGATCATTGACCCCAGCGGTCACTCAAGCCAGTGATCATTGACCCCAGCGGTCACTCAAGCCAGTGATCATTGACCCCAGCGGTCACTCAAGCCAGTGATCATTGACCCCAGCGGTCACTCAAGCCAGTGATCATTGACCCCAGCGGTCACTCAAGCCAGTGATCATTGACCCCAGCGGTCACTCAAGCCAGTGATCATTGACCCCAGCGGTCACTCAAGCCAGTGATCATTGACCCCAGCGGTCACTCAAGCCAGTGATCATTGACCCCAGCGGTCACTCAAGCCAGTGATCATTGACCCCAGCGGTCACTCAAGCCAGTGATCATTGACCCCAGCGGTCACTCAAGCCAGTGATCATTGACCCCAGCGGTCACTCAAGCCAGTGATCATTGACCCCAGCGGTCACTCAAGCCAGTGATCATTGACCCCAGCGGTCACTCAAGCCAGTGATCATTGACCCCAGCGGTCACTCAAGCCAGTGGGCATCGAACCCAGCGGTCACTCAAGCCGGGGGTCATCAAGGCCAAGGTCAATGCTCGTGGTCGACACGGGGGCCGTGGCCACCAAAGTGACCCCTGCGGCCACCAGAGCCCGGCCGTGGTCAGCAGAGCCCACCTGTGGTCATCGAACTCAACCAGTGGTCATCGAACCCAGCGGTCACTCAAGGTCAACGGTGGCCATGTTGGTGGTCATCAGTCTGATGTCCCCAAGGCCACCAAGGTGATGGCCGCTAGCTTGATGGCCACCAACTCAATGTCCCCAAGGCCACCACCCAATGACCACCAGCTTGATGACCCCCAACCCAATGACCACCACCCCAATGCCCTCAAGGCCACCATCTTGATGGCCCCGACCCTGATGACCACCAGCTTGATGACCCCCAACCCAATGACCACCACCCCAATGTCCTCAAGGCCACCATCTTGATGGCCACGACCCTGATGACCACCAGCTTGATGATCACCAAGCCACTGACCACCAACCCAACGTCCCTGAGGCCACCAACCCAATGACCACCAGCTTGATGACCACCAACTCAATGTCCCCGAGGCCACCAGCTCAATGGCCACCAACCCAATGGCCACCAACCCCATGACCACCATCTTGATGTCCCCAAGGCCACTACCCAGTGACTACCACCCAATGAACACCAAGCCCATGACCACCACCCCAATGTCCCCAAGGCCACCACCCCAATGACCACCACCCAATGGCCACCACCCAATGGCCACCACCCCCATGACCACCACCCCAATGTCCCCAAGGCCACCACCCCAATGACCACCAGCCCTATGACCACCAACCCCATGACCACCACCCCAATGTCCCCAAGGCCACCACCCAATGACCATCAACCCAGCATCCCCAAGGCCACCACCCAATGGCCACCAACCCCATGACCACCATCTTGATGTCCCCAAGGCCACCAACCCAATGGCCACCAACCCCATGACCACCACCCCAATGGCCACCAACACCATGACCACCATCTTGATATCCCCAAGGCCACCAGCCCTATGACCACCAACCCCATGACCACCACCCCAATGTCCCCAAGGCCACCACCCAATGACCATCAACCCAGCATCCCCAAGGCCACCACCCAATGGCCACCAACCCCATGACCACCATCTTGATGACCCCAAGGCCACCAACCCAATGGCCACCAACCCCTTGACCACCAACCCAGCATCCCCAAGGCCACCACCCAATGGCCACCAACCCCATGACCACCATCTTGATGTCCCCAAGGCCACCACCCAATGACCACCACCCCAATGTCCCCAATGACCACCAAGCCCACGACCACCACCCCGACGTCCCCAAGGCCACCCCCGCGGTGTCCCCTTACGGGCAGGGGGTCGATGTAGAGGATGACGAAGTGCAGGGACATGGAGAGGCAGATGGAGCCCATCAGCCAGATGTTCACCCACGGCGGCATCCGGGCCAGCGACTGGTTCTCGGACAGGCTGGGGACATCGGGGACATCGGGGTGACCATGGGGACGTCGGGGTGACCAGGGGGTCATGGGGACATCAGGGACATTGAGGGGGTCACCAGAGATTGGGGGCACAGTGATGGTGACAATGGTGACAATGTTGTCATCTGTCGAGGGCGTTGGACGTCTCCATGGTCACCATGGTGACCATGACCATGATGACCACGATGACCATGCCAAAGGTGACAATGACCATGGTGACAATGACCAAGGTGACAATGACAAAGGTGACAATGTCCCTCACCTGTTGAGGGCGCTGGACATCTCCATGGTCACCATGATGACCATGACCATGACCATGACAACAACCAGGACCACGACCATGACAATGACCAAGGTGACAATGACCAAGGTGGCCACAGTGACAATGACCACGGTGACAATGACCACGGTGACATGTCCCTCACCTGTTGAGGGCGTTGGACATCTCCATGGTCACCATGATGACCATGACCATGACCATGACAATGACGATGACCAGGACCACAACCATGACAATGACCAAGGTGACAATGACCAAGGCGACACGGTGACAATGACCATGGCGACATATCCCTCACCTGTTGAGGGCGTTGGACATCTCCATGGTCACCATGATGACCATGACCATGACAATGACGATGACCAGGACCACAACCATGACAATGACCAAGGTGACAATGACCAAGATGACCACGGTGACAATGACCATGGCGACATGTGCCTCACCTGTTGAGGGCATTGCACATCTCGATGGTCACCATGATGACCATGACCATGACCATGATGACCATGACAATGACCATGACAATGACCATGGTGACAATGACCACAGTGACAATGACCAAGGTGACCATGGTGACAATGACCACCGTGACAATGACCATGGCCACGCGTCCCTCACCTGTTGAGGGCGTTGGGCATCTCCATGGTCACCATGATGACCATGACAATGACCATGACAATGACCATGGTGACAATGACCACAGTGACAATGACCAAGGTGACCACGGTGACAATGACCACGGTGACAATGACCACGGCCACACGTCCCTCACCTGTTGAGGGCGTTGCACATCTCGATGGTCACCAGCACCGACAGCGCCATCGTCATCGGCACCGGCGACTCGAAGATGTCGCAGTCCAGCCCCTCGAACTCCACGTTGTGCTCCGAGCACTGCATGAAGTGGGTCTGGGGGGACATTGGGGACATCGGAGTCACCTCAGGGTCACCAGCTCGGGGACACCTTGGGGACACCTTGGGGACATCCAGGAAGGGACATTTGGGAGCTGGGGGACACCATGAGGAACCTTCTTGGTGGTGGTGGGACCTCCATGATGGACCTGAATTGGGGCTGGGGGTGGTCACAGGGTGGGGACACCTTGGGGACACCTTGGGGACACCTCGGGGACACCTTGGGGACACCTTGGGGACTCACCAGCTGGTGGTAGGTGACGTTGGGTCCATCCTCGGCGAAGAGGAACCACCAGGCGGCCGCTCCCACCGTGGCGGCCCCGACGTAGCCTGGGGGGGACAAACGGGGGTTGGGGACAACCTGGGGACAACCTGGGGGTCTCCAAGGGGCCACCCCGGGGGTCTCCAGGTGGATTTTTTGGGGTTTCCAGGTAGTTTTTTGGGGGTCTCCAGGTGACTTTTTGGGGTCTCCAGGTGGTTTTTTTGGGGTCTCCAGGTGGTTTTTTTGGGGTTTCCAGGTGGTTTTTTGGGGTCTCTAGGTGTTTTTTTGGGGTTTCCAGGTGGTTTTTTTTGGGGTTTCCAGGGGGACACCTTGGGGACTCACCAGCTGGTGGTAGGTGACGTTGGGTCCATCCTCGGCGAAGAGGAACCACCAGGCGGCCGCTCCCACCGTGGCGGCCCCGACGTAGCCTGGGGGGGACAAACGGGGGTTGGGGACAACCTGGGGACAACCTGGGGGTCTCCAAGGGGCCACCCCGGGGGTCTCCAGGTGGATTTTTTGGGGTCTCCAGGTGGTTTTTTTGGGGTTTCCAGGTGGTTTTTTTGGGGTCTCCAGGTGGTTTTTTTGGGGTTTCCAGGTGGTTTTTTTGGGGTCTCCAGGTGGTTTTTGGGGGTCTCTGGGTGTTTTTTTTGGGGTTTCCAGGTGGCTTTTTTGGGATCTCCAGGTGGTTTTTGGGGTTTCCAGGTGGTTTTTGGGGATTTTCCAGATGGTTCCTCAAGGAACCTTCTCCAAGGGGGTCTCAAGGTGATTTTTTGAGGTTTCCAGGTGGTTTTTTTGGGGTCTCCAGGTGTTTTTTGGGGGGTTTCCAGATGGTTTTTTTGGGGTCTCCAGGCGGTTTTTGGTGTTTCCGTGTGTTTTTTTGGGATCTCAGGGTGTTTTTTTTGGGGTTTCCCAGGCGGTTCCCAGAGGTTCCTCAAGGAACCTTCTCCACAGAAATCTCCAGGTGGTTCTTTTGGGGTCTCCAGGTGTTTTTTGGGGTCTCCACGTCATTTTTTGAAGCTCCCTCAAACAACGCTCTCCACTGATGCCCCTTCCTGACCTCGAGTGACCACGAGCTGACCACCAGGTGACCAAGGTGACCCAAATGACCATGAACTGACCACCAGGTGACCAAGGTGACCCAAATGACCATGAACTGACCACCAGGTGACCCAGGTGACCATGAACTGACCATGAACTGACCACCAGGTGACCCAGGTGACCCAGGTGACCACGAACTGACCACCAGGTGACCCAGGTGACCCAACTGACCATGAACTGCCCACCAGGTGACCAGGAGCTGACCCTAGGTGACCTAGATGACCCAACTGACCATGAACTGACCATCAGGTGACCCAACTGACCATGAGCCAACCCCAAATGACCAAGGTGACCAAGGTGACCATGAACTGACTGCCAGGTGACCCAGGTGACCCAACTAACCATGAACTGACCACCAGGTGACCAAGGTGACTCAACTGACCATGAGCCAACCCCAAATGACCAAGGTGACTCAGGTGACCACAAACTGACCATGAACTGACCACCAGGTGAGCCAACTGACCATGAGCCAACCACAAATGACCAAGGTGATCACAAACTGATCACCAGGTGCCCCAGGTGACCCAAATGACCATGAACTGACCACCAGGTGACCCAACTGACCATGAACTGACCATGAACTGACCACCAGGTGACCCAGGTGACCCAACTGACCACGAGCCAGCCCCAAATGACCAAGGTGACCAAGGTGACCACGAACTGACCACCAGGTGACCCAGATGTCCATGAACTGACCACCAGGTGACCCAGATGACCCAGGTGACCACGAACTGACCACCAGGTGACCCAACTGACCACGAGCTGACCACCAGGTGACCCAGGTGACCCAAATGACCACCAGGTGACCCAGATGACCCAACTGACCACGAACTGACCACCAGGTGACCCA
>NW_024505837.1:0-2437 GCF_017590055.1 Onychostruthus taczanowskii | reverse complement strand
ACTGGGATGGACTGGGATGGACTGGGACAAACTGGGATGGACTGGGATGGACTGGGACAAACTGGGATGGACTGGGAGGGGATTGGAATGGACTGAGGGGAACGGGAACAATCTGGGATGGACTGGGATGGACTGGGACAAACTGGGATGGACTGGGAGGGAACTGGGACGGAGCAGGACAAACTGGGACGGGAGTGGGACAGAACTGCTCCAAACTGCTCCAAACTGGGCCAAACTGGGCCAAACTGGTCCAAGGCCGGGCTCCAAAACCCCCCAGAGCCGCCAACATCTCCAAACTCCGGGCGACAACAACGACCAAGGGCTCCAAACTGGTCCGAAGCGGTCGGAACTGGTCGGGACTGGTCGGGCGCTCACCAGACGACCTCGCCCACGTTGGAGGAGATGAGGTAGCGGATGAACTGCTTCATGTTGTTGTAGATGGCCCTGCCCTCCTCCACGGCCGCCACGATGGTGGAGAAGTTGTCGTCGGCCAGGACCATCTCCGAGGCCGTCTTGGCCACGGCCGTGCCCGAGCCCATGGCGATGCCGATCTCGGCCTTCTTCAGCGCCGGCGCGTCGTTGACGCCGTCGCCGGTCTGGGGGCGCGGCCAGAAGGAGGTGGGAGGTCAAAAAGGGCGTGGGGAGGGGTGGAGGGGGGGTTAGGTGGGTGGTGGGGCTCCAAAACTGTGTCAAAAGTTCGTGGTTGCACCCAAAATTACGTGAAATTGGTGGTGGGACTCCAAAACTACGTCAGAAGTTGGTGGTGGGACTCAAAACTATGTCAAAATTTGGTGGTTGCACCCAAAATTACATTAAATTGGTGGTGGGACTCATAACTATGTCAAAAATTGATGGTAGAACCTCAAAAAGGAGGTAGGGAGGGGTGGGGGGGGTTAGGTTGGTGGTGGGACTGCAAAACTACATCAAAATTTGGTGGTGGGACTCAAAAACTGTGTCAAAAGTTGGTGCTTGCACGCAAAATTACGTGCAATCGGTGGTGGGACTCAATAACTACGTCAAAATTTGGTGGTGGGAGTCAAAACTATGTCAAAAGTTGGTGGTTGCACCCAAAACTACATTAAATTGGTGGTGGGACTCCAAAACTACATCAAAATTTGGTGGTGGGACTCAAAATGATGTCAAAAGTTCATGGTTGCACCCAAAATTACGTGAAATTGGTGGTGGGGCTCCATAACTACATCAAAAGTTGGTGGTGGGACTCCAAAACTGTGTCAAAAGTTGGTGGTTGCAGCCAAAATTACGTGAAATTGGTGGTGGGGCTCCATAACTGTGTCAAAAGTTGGTGGTTGCACCCAAAATTACATTAAATCGGTGGTAGGGCTCCATAACTACATCGAAAGTTCATGGTTGCACCCAAAATTACGTGGAATTGGTGGTGGGGCTCCATAACTATGTCAAAATTTGGTGGTGGGACTCAAAACTATGTCAAAAGTTGGTGGTGAAACCCCCTTCGATCAATGATGACCACCAAGGCCCCATAAACCCATGGTGGACCCCCATAACCTCATCCAAACCCACTCAAACCCCCTCAAAGCCCCACGAACCCATGGTGGACCCCCATAACCAGGTCCACCAAGAACCTTCCCACCCCAAAGCCCCTCAGATCCATGGTAGACCTCCATAACAACCTCCAAACCATCTCAAACCCCCTCAAACCCCCCCAAACCCATGGTGGACCCCCGTAACCACATCCAAACCCCCTCAAACGCCCACAAACCCATGGTGGACCCCCATAACCACGTCCAAACCCACTCAGATCCATGGTAGACCCCCATAACCAGGTCCACCAAGAACCTTTCCACCCCAAACCCCCTCAAATCCATGGTACACCTCCATATCCACGTCCACCAAGAACTTTCAATAAGAAACCCCCATAAATCCACGGTAGACCTCCATAACCACATCCAAACCCCCTCAAAGCCCCCATAAACCCATGGTGGACCCCCATAATCATGTCCACCAAGAACCTTCAATAATAAACCCCCATCAATCCATGGCAGACCTCCATAACCACATCCAAACCCCCTCAAAGCCCCCATAAACCCATGGTGGACCCCCATCATCATGTCCACCAAGAACCTTCAATAATAAACCCCCATCAATCCATGGCAGACCTCCATAACCACATCCAAACCCCCTCAAAGCCCCCATAAACCCATGGTGGACCCCCATAACCACGTCCCAACCCACTCAAACCCCCTCAAACCCCCCCAAATCCATGGTGGACCCCCATAACCATGTCCACCAAGAACCTTTCCACCCCAAACCCACTCAAACCCCTTCAAACTCCCCCAAACCCATGGTAGACCTCCATAACCACATCGAAACCCCCTCAAACCCCCTCAAATCCATAGTAGACCTCCATAACAACCTCCAAACCCACTGAGATCCATGGTAGACCCCCATAACCACGTCC
>NW_024505836.1:0-321 GCF_017590055.1 Onychostruthus taczanowskii | reverse complement strand
CCCCTGTGTCCCCCCTGTGACCCCCGTGCCACCCCCCCAGGTGCTGTCGGAGCTGGGCTACGTCTCGGGGGGCGCGGTGGCCCTGGGGGGCCGCGTGGCCGCCCTGCTGAGCACGGAGCAGCTGGTGCTCACCGAGCTGCTGCTGGGCAACGTGCTGGCCCCGCTGCGGCCCGAGGAGAGCGTGGCCCTGCTCTCCTGCCTCGTCACCCCCGGCCGCGGGGACCCCCTGCCCGAGGGGCTGCCCCCCGCCCTCACCCAGGTGACGCCCGGGGAGGGGGCTGGGACTGGGGTGGGGGGGCACTTTGGCGGGGTGCTGGGGAC
>NW_024505835.1:0-321 GCF_017590055.1 Onychostruthus taczanowskii | reverse complement strand
GTGATTTTGGGGTGATTTTGGGGGAATCTGGGCGTGGCAATTGTAGGAACACTGAAGAGCCTCCAGGGGGCGTGGCTTGCAGTGTGCAATGCTCATATATGGGGATGAGTAGGCGTGGTCTCACCTTGACCCCGCCCCCAGATGGCCAGCCTGGCCAGCGACACACAAGAGCTGCGGGAGGCGGAGCTTAAGGGGGTGACGTCAGAGGAGACGCGGCTGATGATTGGCTCGCTGCGGCGCGAGCCCAGCCTGATTGACATCCTGTGCTACAGCTACTGCTACCTGGGGCTGCTGACAGGTGGGGCGGGGCCTGAGGGGGCG
>NW_024505834.1:0-321 GCF_017590055.1 Onychostruthus taczanowskii | reverse complement strand
CCGGGCCGTGCCGAGCCGGGCCGGGCCGTGCCGCCCGACGTGCAGGGCTCCCGGGGTCTGACAGCGACGCCGCGATTGAAGTGGCACTATTTATACTTTGCAAAGCCGGCCCCTTGTTCCCGGCGAATTACCTCCCCTCGGAGCTCTGAATGGACCCCTTCCTTCCTCCCTTCCTTCCTCCCGTCCTCGCCGCTCGCCCGCCCGCCGCGGGGCACTGCGGCCACGGCACCGCCCGCCCGCCGCGCGCTGCGCCCCAATTAATTTAATTAGGCGCGGGACCGTGCGCGAGGTCCCGGGCGAGCGCGGCGCGGAGAGGGGCCG
>NW_024505833.1:0-321 GCF_017590055.1 Onychostruthus taczanowskii | reverse complement strand
ATCCCCCCAATTCTCCCCAGGTATTTCAATGGGGGCCCCCCCGCTGAGACCGACTTCGGGGGAGACGTGAGTGTGGAAGTTAATTAATTAATTAATTAATTAAATGTAATTGGAGTTAATTTAGCTTAATTTAATTTATTTGTGTTTAATTTCTTGATCGGTTTGGGGGCACCCAGCACAGCCTGGTTGGTTTTATATTTAAATTAATTTATTTTCTTCATATTTTATCTTGAATTTGGTTGATTTTACTGTTATTTCAATGATTTTTTAATGGTAATTTATTTATATTTTAATTATATGTAAATGATATTTTAATTAGTT
>NW_024505832.1:0-321 GCF_017590055.1 Onychostruthus taczanowskii | reverse complement strand
GGGCACGCTCACCAGGCAGCTGGCGTAGCCGATGCCTCCCAGGCGGGGACAGATGTAATTCCAGACGCCGATGCTGCCCCGGCGGATGCGCTGCCCCACTGCCAGCTCCAGGAAGAACAGGGGCAGCCCGATGATGATGAGCAGGACCAGGTAAGGGACCAGGTAGGCACCTGGAAGGGAGAAAAAGGCCATTCTACATCTCCCTGCTCCAGTGCAGCCAAGGACAGATGGACAAGGGCGGACAAGCAGGGCAGAGCTGGGGCATGCTCTGCCTGGTCAATCAGTTCATTTGCAAACAGCCTCAAGTTGTACCAGGGGAGG
>NW_024505831.1:0-321 GCF_017590055.1 Onychostruthus taczanowskii | reverse complement strand
CAGGGTGACACGGGGTGACACGGGGTGTCACTAGGAGGACACAGGTGACACGGGGTGGGACAATGCCGGTGACAGAGGTGACACGGAGGTGACACAGATGGGGTCAGGGTGACACGGGGTGACACCGCCAAGGACAGAGGTGACACAGGTGTCCCCAGAGGTGACACTGTCCTGTCCCCAATGTCCCCAGGGCTGTGACGTCACCGATCCCGATGGATTCTCCCGCGGAACCTTCCGGAACCTTCCCCGCTGTCCCCTCGTGTCCCCCCCGGTGTCCCCTCGTGTCCTCCCCGGTGTCCCCTCGTGTCCCCCCCGGTGTCC
>NW_024505830.1:0-322 GCF_017590055.1 Onychostruthus taczanowskii | reverse complement strand
GGAGTCTGGGTTAATTTAAATGGGGGCAGTGACTCAGATAATTTGGGGCGGGGCCTCTGAATTGGGGCGGGGTCTCAGTGAATTGGGGGTGGGGTCTCGGTTCATTTGAATTGGGGGCGTGGCTTATGTTGATTTGTGGGCGGAGTCTCAGTTGATTGGGGCGGGGTCTCAGTTAATTTGAATTGGGGTGTGGTCTTGGTAAATTGGGGGCGGAGTCTCTGTTAATTTGGGGCGGGGTCAGTTAATTTGAATTGGGGCGGAGTCTCGGTGGATTGGGGCGGGGTCCCAGTTAATTTGAATTGGGGGCGGGGTCTCAGTTAAT
>NW_024505829.1:0-322 GCF_017590055.1 Onychostruthus taczanowskii | reverse complement strand
ATAGAATTATTATATAATTAGTCAATAATGTAATTATAAATATAATTGTTAAACAATTAATATAATATTATTACATTAGTATCATATATATATAACTTATATATATCATATATATGACATATAAGATTATATATATAATTATATGATATATAACTTATTATATATCATATAACTTACTATATATCAATATAATAATTATATATTATATTGATATATAATTATACATTATACATATAATAAAATATAATCGTATTATAAATAATTACATTATTATACAATAATATTGCATTATTATTTACTTAGAATTAATATTATTATAGTA
>NW_024505828.1:0-322 GCF_017590055.1 Onychostruthus taczanowskii | reverse complement strand
GGTGGCAGCTTGGGTCTGGGAGCCATCGTGCACTCAATGCCAAATTTCAACCTTCAGCTGTACACTCTGGGCCAGATGAAGGTTGACATCAATACGAGACTTTTTCCCTGGGAAACCATACTAAGCAGCCCAGGTTTCTGCTGTGTCTTTGCAGAAGGCACTTGGCATTGTCAATGCAGGCTGAGTTGGAAGTGCTGGCAGCTTGGGTCTGGGAGGTACCCTGCGCAATGCGGAATTTCAGCATGCAGCCAGCAAAGCTGGACCATAGGCCCCTGTACAGAAAAGCCAGGCCTACTCCCTGGGAAACCAAACTCACCAACCC
>NW_024505827.1:0-322 GCF_017590055.1 Onychostruthus taczanowskii | reverse complement strand
AGATGAACATTTCTGGAGTCCCTGAGTGAGCAAAATAAAGGAGATTTTTGAAAATGTCCACAGCTTCTTGGTATTGCCAAGCCAGCTTCACTTCTCTGCATGAAGGAGGTGGTTTTGGCTGGGATAAAGTTAATTTCCCTCCTGGTAGTTGGTACAGCACAATTTGGATTTAGGATGAGGATAATATTGATATTTTGGTTGTTTTGGTTGTGCTCACCCTAAATCAGGGATTTTTCAGTGTCTCATGCTCTGCCAATAAGGAGCTGCACAAGAATCTGGGGGGGAACATGACCAGACCCAGATTTATTTCTGGAATTTTTTT
>NW_024505826.1:0-7656 GCF_017590055.1 Onychostruthus taczanowskii | reverse complement strand
CCGAGCAGTGCAGGGCAGAGCTGGCCCCGAGAGGCTTATTGTATTCACCATCTGTTTAGGATTTAGTTGCTTTGTGTTCATTGTTTTCTCCTATGTGCAGATCTTCAGGGCTGTGCTGAGGATCCCCTCTGAGCAGGGACGGCACAAAGCCTTTTCCACCTGCCTCCCTCACCTGGCTGTGGTCTCCCTGTTCCTCAGCACTGTTGTTTTTGCTCATCTGAAGCCCCCCTCCATCTCCTCTCCATCCCTGGATCTGGTGGTGTCAGTTCTGTACTCAGTGGTGCCTCCAGCCCTGAACCCCCTCATCTACAGCCTGAGGAACCAGGAGCTCAAGGCTGCAGTGAGGAGACTGATGACTGGATGCATTCAGAAACATTGAAGTGCTGGCCAATTTCTGCAGATCACTTGTAATAAAAGTAATCTTTGAGGCTTCTTGTTGGTTTCGTTCTCTTTGTTCTAATTTTAAAATTTTATTAATATAGTCCACATTGAAAAGCCATTCTACGTGCCATTTCCCAGCTCTTAAATCTCCCAGTGAGGAGAGAACCTGCCCAAGCCGTGGGCTGCAGCTTTTCCAGGGAATGCTGTCAGAGACAGTGTCAAAGGCTTTGCTGAATTCCAGGTACACAACATCCACAGCCTTTCCCACATCCACCAGTGGGTCACCTGCTCATAAAAGGAGAGACCAGGTTGGCCAGGCAGGACCTGCCACCCCTAAATCCATGCTGGCTGGCTCTGATCCCTCGGCCATCCTGTGGGTTCCCTGTGATGGCACTCAAGGTGATCTGTTCCATAACCTTGCTGGGCACCCAGGTCAGGCTGACAGGCCTGGAAGTCCCCAGATCCTCCTTCCAGCCCTTCTTGGGGATGGGCTCACACTGGCACCTCCAGTCCTCTGGGACCTCCCTGCTGAGCCAGGACTGATGGTAAATGATGGAGAGCAGCTTGGGGAGCTCATCCACCAGCTCCCTCATCCCCCTGGGATGGATCCCATCTGCTCCCAGAGACACTTGTGAGCATCTGAGTGGCTCAGCAGGTCACCAGCTGCTTCCTCCTGGATTACAGGGGCTGTTCTGTGCCCTGTGCCCACCTACCAGCTCAGGAGAACACTTGTCCTGAGGGCAACCTGTCCTAATATTGAAAATTGAGACAAAAAAGGTATTAAGTAAATCAGCCTTTATCTTTAGTTACTCTGCTTTCCACTGTATCCAATGAATAGTAGAATTTCTCCTTATCCCACGGTTTGCTATTGATTTATTTATAGAATCACTTGCTCTTATTTTTCACAGAAGTGGCCTGCTTAGGTATTAATTGGGCTTTTATCTCTCAGCTTTTCATTCTGCATGACCTAATGACATCCTTAAACACTTCCTAAGTTGCCTGATTTTCTGTCCAAAGTTGATGCACCCTCTTCATTCCTTTGAGTTCCCATAGAAGCTCCATGGGCAGCTAGGCATGTCATTTTCCTCACCAGTTCATCTTTTGGCACACTGGGACAGGCTGCTCCTATCCCCTTTAAGATTGCTTTCTAGAAGTGTGTCCATCCTTCCTGGATCCCTTTGTTTTTAAGGGCTGTTTCCCTTAAAAAAATCAGTACCTGATTCAGGACTCCCCAAATCAGCATCCTAAAGAGGCCAAAGTCTGCCCTTCCTATTTCCAGTGCAGAAGTTTTGTTGCTGCCGCTCCTTCTTTCACAGAACATTGAAAACTTGATTATTTCATGGTCACCGTGCCCCAGGCAGCCTCTGACCCCCACATCTGCCACCAGCCCTTCTCTGTTTGTGAACAGCAGGAGACAGAGCTTTCCTTGGCAGTGGGAGCGTTACCAAAAATTCAGTAAAACAGAAAACTCCTTAACCCCAATGCAGCATTAAGAAGCAGCATTCTTCATTCAGCAGGATGTATGGGGGAGAGCTCCTCCCAAAGCTGTGCAGGCTGAGTACAGGAAAGTTTCTGTTTATTTTCTGTATTTTGCACAGATATTCATTGATTGTCCTGGACTAAACACACATATGATAATCATTTCCCCAAAATCATTAACAGATTTCCCCTCCCCTTTACCCATGTGTTCTTCTGTCCTGGGGGTCTCTCTGGTGGTCCCTGGTGGTCGTGGACCCCAATGTTCCAGTGGGCCTGGCTGAGCTGGCAGGACACTGAGGCTGGTGAACTTCCAGTTCCCCTTCTGACACAATGGGCATTGTGTGGTTTCCATAGGCCTGGGGTTCTGGAGAACAAGCTCCAGGTGTCAGCTCACCTGGTGGAGACAATTGATCATCTGGAAACATGAGGTCACAGAGTGGGCTATGACATCACAGAGTGGGTTAGGTGAGGTCATTGAGCAGCTATGACATTACAGGCCATGTCTGTGACATCACAGAGCCAGCTGTGACATCACAGGGCAGAGGCATGGACAGAGCAGGGAGGGGGCCCAGGACATGTGTCACCGCCAGGCTCTGTCCCCAGCCCTTGGCAGCCCTGGCTGCTGAGGCCAGCTTTGCCCTGGGCTGAGTTTGGCTGTGGCCCAGCTCCATCCTCCTGCGGGGCTCAGGGCCTGTTCCTGGCCATGGCCAGCCCTGGCCGGCCTCTCTGCTGGCCCAGAGGCCGGCAGAGCCCGGGGCAGGGCTGTCTGTGCAGGCCCACAGGTGCCAGGGGCTCTGCAGGAGCTGGCAGAGGCTGCCCAGCAGGGAGGCCATGGGGCACAGAGCCCCAAGGCTGCCCTGGGCACCACGGCACAGGGGCCGTTCCCAGCCGCAATGCTCCTGGCCTGGGCTGGGCCTGCACAGGCGCTGGGGCACCATGGCTGGGCCAGAACAGGGCCACCAAGGGGCCACGCAGCCGCTGCCGCTGCCGGGGCTGACATCAAGGCCAGGCACACACAAGCAATTGCTGAGCATGGCCTGCACTGGCCAGGGCTGACTGTGCCACAGGCAGAGCTCAGCTGCTCTTGGGGGCTGCAGGAACAGGAGCCCAAAGAGCCTCCATGGCTGTGCTGGAGACCAAGGCTGCAGGAGGGAAATGCAGGGCTGCTGTGGGATGGGGAGGGCATGATTATCTGGGTCACTTGAGTACTTTTAAGAAATGGCAGCGTTTTCGCATCAGGAACAGGAGTTTTGTGGAAGTGTACTGATGGCAGAAGAATAAATACTGATCTTCCTTTTGACCTGTGTCATCAATATTCAGTATTATTTCCTCTCCCTCTTCCTTCAGGTGTTTCCAGCTCTCCTGTGGAAATGGCCTGTCTAAGGACATCTCTTCATTTAGAGTAGCTGGATCTATGTCCTTCCTGCTGCTTCCGGATTTCCTCCTCCAAATGATCTCTTGTCATTCAAGTGCCTCTCAACTCACTGGTTTCATGCTCTGAGCTGCAGGAAGTTGCTGAGTCTATCTGAATTTCAAATAATTTTCACATTAGTCAACATCTTAACTGTGTTTATATCTATCACAGAATTACCTTTTCTTATGTCTTTGTCTAAAACTGTTCCTGTATGGAAATCCCTGGGGGATGTGGGACATGGCAGATGCTGCTGGTACATCACAGAGAGCTGAGGGAAGAGCTGTGATGGTTATTAAACTGTTCAAATGTTCAGCTTGTGTTTGTTGGCAAGAAACCTTTTTGTGCCTCTGAGTGTCACCAGTCCCTGAGCCCAAAGGACACAAACCTGATGAGCTGTGATTTCCACTGCAGGGGCACTTGGACCTTGGCTCTGTATAGGAGACCTCTTCATCCCCTTTCTCTCTTTTCCTCCCTCTGGGCATGCAGGGAGCTCATGACATCAGCGTGTCATTCATGTGCAAAGAACAAATCTGGGCAGAATTGGGGCAGGGAGGGTTTGGGGAACCTTGGGATCTGTGCTGGGCACAGAAGGTGTTTTCCATTGCTCTGAGACTGTCTGCTGTGGAAAGTGGATTTAATACCCAGCGGAGGAATGACTTCTGCATTTGATGGAGCTGTGCCTCCCCTTGGCTTTGTTGGCTGAAAAGAAATGAAGATCCCTCTGTGTCTCGGGCAGCTCCTTCTCCAAGGAAAGCAGGTGGGAGTTGGAGCCAAGGAGCTGAAAGCTGCAGGCCCAGCCTGGGCTGGAGGGAGCTCAGATTTGCACAAGGCTGCTCTGAGTGCCAGGGCTTGGATGGGGGAGATGGTGGGGAGTGGGTAGGGACAGAGTCTGATTGATTGTCAGCCATGAAGGCTCTTGATTTTCATAACTTCAGACTGCATGAGGAGGTACTTGGATTCAGTGTCAATTGGAGATAGAACATATCAATTAATTAACAGGAAAAAAAGCTAAACAGGACCTAAAAAATGGCCAGAGACCGTGGGGGAATGGGCAGACTAGGAGAGCATCCCTGGGGCTGGGCCAGCAGAACTCAGAGGCACCAGGGGCTCCGGCTGGGAAATGGAGGGTGGAATGAGGCTGGGAAAGCCCTGCCTGGGGCTGTGCCAAGCAGGACAGACAAGCCCTGACACCCATCCACTAAAAAACTCTCTCAAGGAGACATTTAAAAGGAATTACAATTGTTAGTCTATCCTGAATTGGACGCACTGGAGAAATGCCAACAAGAGATCCTCCGGAGCTCAAAACAACAAAACAGCCTTTACTGGCAATTTTAGAAAAGCAGAGAAACTTTGGCAAAATGTTTAATACAACATTCAATCAAAGCTGTAAATTGACCCATTCAACTTCACCAACTCTAAGCCTGATCAATTTAAGTTACTCAGAATTTTCAAGAAGAGGGAATTAGAGAGAAAGTTAAAAAAGATACAGAGGAGCACACAAACAGCTCCCAACTCCTGTATTCCAGTGGGGTTCAGATGGAAATTCCAAGAGGAGGCAGGGTCAAGATGTGTGCTTGCCTTGTGGTCAGCCTTCAATACCCCTTGGTCTTCCTGGACCCTTCCCCCAGGTGGGACTTGGGCTCATTTGGTCACTCAGGAGCTGGGCTGGGGCTCCAGAGGTGGCTGTGGAGCATTGCCTGTGCTGTGCCAGGGAATGGCAGACACTGCTGGGCTGGGATAAAGGCTCTGGGGCACACACACACACACACACAGAGGGACAGTTCTCAGTTCATTTCTGGTTTGATTGCCTGGATGCTGTTTGGTTTTGTTGTTGCTTTGTTTCTTTGTTGTGTCTGAAGTGTCCAGTCAGGAGCAGAGTGACTCTTGCCAAGGAACTTTGTGGTGCTGTCCCTTAATATTAAATCTGGTTTTTGCTGATCCCTTGCTGGGGATTTTTTCAGCGCTCTCAAGCCCTCGTTCATAACAGGGTTAAGGAGCCCTGGCCCAGGCTCTGGCCCTGGGGGACACGGGGATGCTGCTGGGAGGTCCCTGTCCCACCCCCAGGGTCCCAGCCCCCCGTCCCCGTGTCAGGCTCTGGGGTCGATCTTGTGGAACATCCTCTGGGGGAGGCTGCGGCGCCGGGGGCGGGGGGGCCTGGGGGGACAGGGGACCCTGCTGTGCATGAGCAGCGTTGGACTGCTCTGGGGGAACTGTGAGGGGGGCTGGGGCAGAGTGACCTCCCCAGTGACCTCACACAGCCCCTGTGATGTCACACAGCCCCTGTGATGTCACACAGACCTCTTGTGATATCACACAGTCCCTGTGATGTCACATGGACCCTGTGATATCACAGAGCCCTTTGTGATGTCACAGCCCACATTATGATGTCAAAGTTAATGTTATGATATCACACAACCTACCCTGGGATGTCACACAGCCATTCTATGATGTCACAGCCTGGTCTGTGATGTCACACAGATACGCTGTGATGGCAGAATCCATTCTATGATGTCCAGCCTATGATGCCACAAAGCCTACTCTGTGACGTCACAGGCAAGTCTGTGATGACACACACAGATGCTCTGTGATGTCACAAAGCCCCTTCATGGTATCACAGGGCCAGTGCTGGGATATCAGTCTGTGATATCATAAAGCTGCACTGTGATGTCACAGAAGACTTGGTGATGTCACAAAGTCATCATGTGATACCACAGTCTGTTCTGTGATGTCACAGCTGGCTCTGTGATGTTACTCTGTCACCCGGTGATGTCACAACCCACTCTCTGATGTCACAGAGCCACCCTCCATTATGGCAGAGTCTGCTCCATGGCCTCACATCCTACTCTATGACATTACAGAATACTCTGTGATGTCACAATCCCCTCAGTGATGTCACAAACCCGTCTCTGTGATGTCATACTGCCACACTGTAATGTCTCAGCACATACTCTAACCATACAGCCTGCTCTATGATGCCATACAGACATGTCATCGTTTCACAACCTGCTCTGTGATGTAAAACAGACCTCTCTTGATGCTGTAGCTGCTCAGTGACCTCACACAACAAACTCTGTGATGTCACAGCCCAATCTGTGACCTCTCACAGCCCACTCTGTGCTGTCACACAGCCCCTTTCTGACATCACAGCTGCCCTGTGCCTCTATGACACAGCCACAGAGGTGCCGCTGTGACACAGCCCCCTCTGGGACATCCCCCAGCCCCTGCCAGTGCTGAGCCCCTGTGAGCTCTGTCTGTGCCCTGCTCATGTCCCTGAGCTGCCCTGGCAGTGCCCCAGCCCTGCTGGGCTGTGCCCAGGGGCTGCTCCTGGCCAGAGCTGTCTCTCTGGAGCGCTGCCCCTGCCAGGAGCTGCCTCTGGGCCAGGAGCCCGGCCCAGCTCAGCAGCACAGACACAGCACAAGGACTTTAATGACCCTCTGGGGCTTTGCTGCTCTTTGCATCAGACTCAGTCCCTCAGAGTGGGCTCAAAAATCTTCTCAAAAACTCAAACTCAGATTCCAAGTCCAAATTTGTCTAACTTTTAATGGGTCCCACTCAAGGACACAATTTATGTGAAAGTGTCCCTAGGTTCCAGGTAGAGCAGAACACTGGAGGCAGTGATGACAGGTGGGGATAAGCAAGGGAAAGGTGTCTCTGGTGCTGAGCAAACCTGGATGTGCTTCAGGAATGCAAAGGGCCAAGGCCTGAGCCCCAGCCCCTGGCAAGGCAGATCCTGTCCCTCCCTCCTTGCTCAGGGCTGGCCCCTTCCTTTGCTGACAGCTCTGCCTCCTGCCTGCCTCTGCCTGCCCACACAAAGCCTTGGGCTGCTCCAGGCTCCTTCTGGGGGACATGTTGTACCACAGCCCTGCCCTGGGGGAGGAATTCCGTCCTCCTGGTGTCCAGTCTAGGCCTCCTCAGCTGCCCTTGGTGCCATTTTCTCTTTCTCAGGATCAATCTTTCTCAGGATTTCTTTCACAGATCTTCCTGTGAAGCTCCAGCCTCTCTGAAACCACCCTTCAATCCCTCCCAGGCTACTCCTGTTCTGTCCCCAGTCTCCACAACACTGAGCCCAGAGCCTGCAGCCTCTCCCTGCTGGTTATGGGATGAGGTATCCAAATCACATCTTAGGATATATTTGGGTCCTCTCCAAGGTCTGTGAAAATGGAAAAATAGTGATCAAAACTATTTTCTCCCAAATCTTGCAGTGACAGAACAAGGGTCAATATTTTTAGACTGAATGAGGGTGGATTTACATTTATTAGAAGGAGGAAATATTTTAGAATTATGAGAGTGGCACAAAACTGCAACTGTTTTTCCAGAGAATTGGATTCCCTATCACAGCAACACTCCAAGATCAGCAGCTTTGTGCAACCTGACCCAGTGAA
>NW_024505825.1:0-322 GCF_017590055.1 Onychostruthus taczanowskii | reverse complement strand
CCCCCCGGTGTCCCCCCCGGTGTCCCCGCGCTGTCCCCGCTCTCACCGTCCGCCACCAGCAGCGCCCGCGCCCCGCAGCCGCGCAGGCAGTGCCGGAGCCCCGCGGGGCGCAGCGCCGTGCCCAGGAAGGCCGGGCGGGCCCCGAGCGCCGCCAGCCCGAACCAGCCCCACACGAAGCGGGGCTCGTTGCCCACCAGCAGCCCCACGGTGTCCCCGGGCCTCGGCGGGGCCCGCAGCGCCCGCAGCGCGTTCGCCACCCGCGCCACGCTCCGCGCCGCCCGCCCCAGCGGCTCCGAACCCGCCCGGCCCCGCAGGAACGGCC
>NW_024505824.1:0-322 GCF_017590055.1 Onychostruthus taczanowskii | reverse complement strand
CCCCCCCCCCCACCACTTCAGTGTCACCCCCTCCAGTGTCACCCAGGTGCCACCCCTGGCCTGGGGACACCCAGGGTGTCCCTCCCAGTGCCACCCGCGGTGTCCCCCCCGGGTCCCCTCCCCGGTGTCCCTCTCTGTCCCCCCCGTGTCCCCTCCCTGCTCTCACCCCCACGAAGGGCACGAACTTCTGGCACGAGTCCTCGTCGGGGCTGGGGACAGTTGGGGACAGTTGGGGACATCACGCGGGGTGGCCGGTCCCCAGGTGCCACCGCCCGCCCGCCACCCTGCCCCGTGTCCCTCATGTCCCCAATGTCCCCAATGT
>NW_024505823.1:0-322 GCF_017590055.1 Onychostruthus taczanowskii | reverse complement strand
TTGCCTTGCGTCTGGTGTTTTCAGGTTGGGTTTGGAGTATTAAAATGTCTGTGACAGCAAGACCTAATATACCCTCTTTGTCTGACCATTAGCTGGGATGGTGGCACTTTTTTATGCTGTGGTGGTAGTTCCAGCTGCTTCTGCTACAGAAATAATACGACGTTAAAATACCAACCAGTTGCAATAGCGTTGTTTTCGGATTGCTCCACAGGAGCTAGAAAAGCAGGTGGTTTTGGATTCGTGGAAACTGGGTATGGCTTCAGTGTACAGGTACTATTGATTTATTAATAAAATCTGGGTATTGATCTAGTACCGATATCCA
>NW_024505822.1:0-322 GCF_017590055.1 Onychostruthus taczanowskii | reverse complement strand
CGACACGGGTCTCCAGGATGGATACTGCTCCAGTAGGGCCTTTCACAGACACAGGTGAGTGGAGTCTCATGCTGGAAAACACCAGGTTTGCACTGGCAAGGGCAGGGTGGCAAACATCATCCCAGACCAGCTCCACATCTGGCTGCTGTGCTTGTGGCAGATAGGGCTGCAGGGAACAAACCCTGGCATGCCAAATACGAGGCACTATCCAGGCAGGAGCTGCGCACCTGATTCCCACCCACACGCCTGTCGGTGGGGGTGTTTGCAGCCTGAAGTTTGCTGTTTGTTTTCACGCAGGGATGCCCCATCCCTGGAAGTGTCC
>NW_024505821.1:0-322 GCF_017590055.1 Onychostruthus taczanowskii | reverse complement strand
AGGGAGGGAAAATAACGGGGGGGGGAATAATGGGGGGAAAATAATGGGGAAAAAGAAAGGGGGAAATAATGGGGGAAAATAAAGGGGGAATAATAAGGGTGAGAAAAATACTAAGGGAGGAATAATAAGGGGAGGGAAATAATAAGGGGGGGAAAAAGGAAAAAATAATGGGGGAAAAATAATGGGGGAAAAATAATGGGGGGAAATAATGGGGAGAAAAATAACAGGGAGAAAATAATAAGGGGAAAATAATAAGGGAAAAAAGAAGGTGAAAAGTAATGGGGGGAAAGAATGGAGATGAAATAATGGGGGGAAAAGAATG
>NW_024505820.1:0-322 GCF_017590055.1 Onychostruthus taczanowskii | reverse complement strand
AGCAGCCGTGAGAAGGTGGTGACCTGGGGAAAGAGGGGCAGCAATGCAGCACAGACCCACCTGTGCTCGCAGGGCTGCCAGTCTGCTGCAGAGCTGCACTGCCCCCCAAAATCAATGTTTATGTGCCAGCACCCAGCTCTGCACACCCAGCGCTGTGGCACATGCAGGCAGTGCCATGCTGCAGCCCTGGCACGGAGCTGAGCAGGGTCAGGGGGGCTGGCAGCACCCCAGCCTCACCTCGGTGAAGGCGGTCTGGGGCCCAGCCCCTGCACCCACGTGTGCACTGAGGAAGTCAGCGAAGGAGGTGTGCTGCTGCTGCCTG
>NW_024505819.1:0-322 GCF_017590055.1 Onychostruthus taczanowskii | reverse complement strand
GCCTACATGGTGGCCTCGGGGCTGCCCAAGCGCAACGGCAACCGGCACGCCGGCGAGATCGCCAACATGTCCCTGGACATCCTCAGCTCCGTCGGCACCTTCAAGATGCGCCACATGCCCGAGGTGCCCGTGCGCATCCGCATCGGGCTGCACTCCGGTACGGCCCCGCCCCCAGCGCGCCCCGGCCACGCCCCCAATGCGCCCCGGCCACGCCCCCTGGGCTGGGCAAAGGTTGGGTGATGGCGCCTTGGCCAACGGGCAATGGGGGGTGTTGGGTGGGGCCTGGTGGTTGTGAGGTGGTGGCCACGCCCTTGGACACGCC
>NW_024505818.1:0-322 GCF_017590055.1 Onychostruthus taczanowskii | reverse complement strand
CCATAACTGACCCCAAACCCCCCATAAACCCCATAAATCCCCCATAAATCCCCCCATAACCCACCCCTGACGTCGAGCTGGGCGTGGATGGCCGTGCCCATGACGGTGGCGTTGTGCAGGTGCCGCACGGTGTCGCGGGCGCCGCGGGACGAGCCGAAGGTGACGCGGGCCAGCCCCAGGTGCTTGCGCGTGCGCGGGTGCAGCAGCACCTCCACCTCCTCCACCTCGCCGAACTTGCGGCACATCTCCCGCAGGAAACCCTCGCGGATGTTGTCGTTGAGGCGGGCGAAGGTCACCTCCTTCAGGGGCACCTGGCCCACGT
>NW_024505817.1:0-323 GCF_017590055.1 Onychostruthus taczanowskii | reverse complement strand
ATTTTAATTTTAATTTTAATTTTATTCATGATTAAATCTTATTTTATTTTTTTCATCTTTTTCTCTTAATTCCATTTATTTTCCTTTATTTAATTTCCTCTCATTATTTTAATTTGTAAATAACAAAAATTAAATAATGATTTTTGTGTCAATTAATTATTTTTAATTAATTAATTTTGGATAATTTGAAATTATTTACAGTTTTAATTTCCTTTTTAATTTGGTTTTTTAATTCAAAGTATTTTTTAATTTTTATTCAAGCAGGGCGAAATTAAAAATAAATTAAATATATAAAGAAATAAAATTAAATTAAATTAAATTAA
>NW_024505816.1:0-323 GCF_017590055.1 Onychostruthus taczanowskii | reverse complement strand
TTCTCTGCCGTTTTGGGACATTTCTGGGTGTTTCTTTGGGCTGTTCCTGCTCCTGTTCTGGGATATTTTTGGGGTATTTTTGGGCGGTTTCTCTGCCGTTTTGGGGCATTTCTGGCTGGTTTTTTGGGCTGTTTCTGCTGCTGTTCTGGGATATTTTTTGGGATATTTTTGGGGTATTTTTGGGCCGTTTCTCTGCCGTTTTGGGACATTTCTGGCTCTTTCCCCCAGCCTGGGCAGAGAAGAGGGGCTACAAGACGGCGCGGGCGGCGCGCAACGACGTGGCCAGGGCGGCCAACGGGCTGCTGAGGCTGGCGGCCGAGGGG
>NW_024505815.1:6630-7658 GCF_017590055.1 Onychostruthus taczanowskii | reverse complement strand
AGGACAGGGGATCCTGCCCTAATCCCCCCATTCCCCCCCACCAGAGACCCCCAAAATGCCCCCCAGAGACCCCCAAACTCCACAAGAGGGTTCCTGCCCAACTCCCCCCATCCCACAGACCCCCAGAGACCCCCAAACTGCCCTCCCAGACCCCCCCAAAGCCCACCTGGGGGCAGCCTGGGGGGCTCCTGGTCCAGGGCTCTCCTCTCGTAGCCCGGCTCGGCCTCGTGACCCTCGTAGGGCTGGTAGCCATGGGGGTCCTGCTGGTGGCCCTGGTAGCCATGGGGCTCCTGCTGGTGGCCGTGGTGGCCCTGGTAGCCCTGGGGGTCCTGCTGGTGGCCCTGGTAGCCCTGGGGGTCCTGCTGGTGGCCCTGGTAGCCCTGGGGGTCCTGCTGGGGGCCCTGGTAGCCCTGGGGGTCCTGCTGGTGGCCATGGTGGCCTTGGTAGCCCTGGGACTCATGTTGGTGGCCCTGGTAGCCTTGGGACTCGTGCTGGTGGCCCGGGTAGCCCTGGGACTCTTGGCCTTGGTAGCCCTGGGACTCCTGGTGGTGGCCCTGGCCCTGGTACTCCTGATAGTCCTGGTGGCCCTGGTAGCCACCCTGGGGGTCCTGGTAGCCACCCTGGGGCTCGTGGCTGTGGTTGTCGAGGCCGTCTGGAAAATGGGGTGAAAAAAAAAGGGGATTGGGGCAGGGAAAATGGTGGAATTTGGGGATGGAGCCCCCAAAAATCAGAGATGGGGAGGGGGATGCTGAGGGGAAATAGGGGAGAAGGACCCCCGGGAATGGGGGGGGATCCTCAGGGGAAAGGGGGGAGCAGGACCCCCGGGAAGGGGGAGGGGATCCCGGGGGGAAATGGGGGAGCAGGACCCCCAGGAATGGGGGGGGGATCCTGAGGGGAAATGGGGAAGCAGGACCCTTGGGAATGGGGGGATGCTGAGGGGAAATGGGGGAGCAGGACCCCCGGGAATGGGGGGGGGGTCCTGAGGGGAAATGGGAGAGCAGGACCCCCGGGAATGGGGAGGGGAGCCG
>NW_024505815.1:0-5415 GCF_017590055.1 Onychostruthus taczanowskii | reverse complement strand
GGGGGATCCTGCCCTAATCCCCCCATTCCCCCCCACCAGAGACCCCCAAAATGCCCCCCAGAGACCCCCAAACTCCACAAGAGGGTTCCTGCCCAACTCCCCCCATCCCACAGACCCCCAGAGACCCCCAAACTGCCCCCCCAGACCCCCCCAAAGCCCACCTGGGGGTAGCCTGGGGGGCTCCTGGTCCAGGGCTCTCCTCTCGTAGCCCGGCTCGGCCTCGTGACCCTCGTAGGGCTGGTAGCCATGGGGGTCCTGCTGGTGGCCCTGGTAGCCATGGGGCTCCTGCTGGTGACCCCCAAACTGCCCCCCCAGACCCCCCCAAAGCCCACCTGGGGGTAGCCTGGGGGGCTCCTGGTCCAGGGCTCTCCTCTCGTAGCCCGGCTCGGCCTCGTGACCCTCGTAGGGCTGGTAGCCATGGGGCTCCTGCTGGTGGCCCTGGTAGCCCTGGGGGTCCTGCTGGTGGCCGTGGTGGCCCTGGTAGCCCTGGGGGTCCTGCTGGGGGCCCTGGTAGCCCTGGGGGTCCTGCTGGTGGCCTTGGTGGCCCTGGGGGTCCTGCTGGTGGCCATGGTGGCCTTGGTAGCCCTGGGACTCATGTTGGTGGCCCTGGTAGCCTTGGGACTCGTGCTGGTGGCCCGGGTAGCCCTGGGACTCTTGGCCTTGGTAGCCCTGGGACTCCTGGTGGTGGCCCTGGCCCTGGTACTCCTGATAGTCCTGGTGGCCCTGGTAGCCACCCTGGGGGTCCTGGTAGCCACCCTGGGGGTCCTGGTAGCCACCCTGGGGCTCGTGGCTGTGGTTGTCGAGGCCGTCTGGAAAATGGGGTGAAAAAAAAAGGGGATTGGGGCAGGGAAAATGGTGGAATTTGGGGATGGAGCCCCCAGAAATCAGAGATGGGGAGGGGGATGCTGAGGGGAAATAGGGGAGAAGGACCCCCGGGAATGGGGGGGGATCCTCAGGGGAAATGGGGGAGCAGGACCCCCGGGAATGGGGAGGGGATCCCGAGGGGAAATGGGGGAGCAGGACCCCCAGGAATGGGGGGGGGATCCTGAGGGGAAATGGGGAAGCAGGACCCTTGGGAATGGGGGGATGCTGAGGGGAAATGGGGGAGCAGGACCCCCTCAGGGCCGGGGGTCCCATTCCCTCAGAACCGGGGGTCCCATTCCCCTCAGGGCCGGGGGTCCCATTCCCTCAGAACCGGGGGTCCCATTCCCCTCAGGGCCGGGGGTCCCATTCCCTCAGAACCGGGGGTCCCATTCCCCTCAGGGCCGGGGGTCCCATTCCCTCAGAACCGGGGGTCCCATTCCCCTCAGGGCCGGGGGTCCCATTCCCTCAGAACCGGGGGTCCCATTCCCCTCAGGGCCGGGGGTCCCATTCCCTCAGAACCGGGGGTCCCATTCCCCTCAGGGCCGGGGGTCCCATTCCCTCAGAACCGGGGGTCCCATTCCCCTCAGGGCCGGGGGTCCCATTCCCTCAGAACCGGGGGTCCCATTCCCCTCAGGGCCGGGGGTCCCATTCCCTCAGAACCGGGGGTCCCATTCCCCTCAGGGCCGGGGGTCCCATTCCCTCAGAACCGGGGGTCCCATTCCCCTCAGGGCCGGGGGTCCCATTCCCTCAGAACCGGGGGTCCCATTCCCCTCAGGGCCGGGGGTCCCATTCCCTCAGAACCGGGGGTCCCATTCCCCTCAGGGCCGGGGGTCCCATTCCCTCAGAACCGGGGGTCCCATTCCCCTCAGGGCCGGGGGTCCCATTCCCTCAGAACCGGGGGTCCCATTCCCCTCAGGGCCGGGGGTCCCATTCCCTCAGAACCGGGGGTCCCATTCCCCTCAGGGCCGGGGGTCCCATTCCCTCAGAACCGGGGGTCCCATTCCCCTCAGGGCCGGGGGTCCCATTCCCTCAGAACCGGGGGTCCCATTCCCCTCAGGGCCGGGGGTCCCATTCCCTCAGAACCGGGGGTCCCATTCCCCTCAGGGCCGGGGGTCCCATTCCCTCAGAACCGGGGGTCCCATTCCCCTCAGGGCCGGGGGTCCCATTCCCTCAGAACCGGGGGTCCCATTCCCCTCAGGGCCGGGGGTCCCATTCCCTCAGAACCGGGGGTCCCATTCCCCTCAGGGCCGGGGGTCCCATTCCCTCAGAACCGGGGGTCCCATTCCCCTCAGGGCCGGGGGTCCCATTCCCTCAGAACCGGGGGTCCCATTCCCCTCAGGGCCGGGGGTCCCATTCCCTCAGAACCGGGGGTCCCATTCCCCTCAGGGCCGGGGGTCCCATTCCCTCAGAACCGGGGGTCCCATTCCCCTCAGGGCCGGGGGTCCCATTCCCTCAGAACCGGGGGTCCCATTCCCCTCAGGGCCGGGGGTCCCATTCCCTCAGAACCGGGGGTCCCATTCCCCTCAGGGCCGGGGGTCCCATTCCCTCAGAACCGGGGGTCCCATTCCCCTCAGGGCCGGGGGTCCCATTCCCTCAGAACCGGGGGTCCCATTCCCCTCAGGGCCGGGGGTCCCATTCCCTCAGAACCGGGGGTCCCATTCCCCTCAGGGCCGGGGGTCCCATTCCCTCAGAACCGGGGGTCCCATTCCCCTCAGGGCCGGGGGTCCCATTCCCTCAGAACCGGGGGTCCCATTCCCCTCAGGGCCGGGGGTCCCATTCCCTCAGAACCGGGGGTCCCATTCCCCTCAGGGCCGGGGGTCCCATTCCCTCAGAACCGGGGGTCCCATTCCCCTCAGGGCCGGGGGTCCCATTCCCTCAGAACCGGGGGTCCCATTCCCCTCAGGGCCGGGGGTCCCATTCCCTCAGAACCGGGGGTCCCATTCCCCTCAGGGCCGGGGGTCCCATTCCCTCAGAACCGGGGGTCCCATTCCCCTCAGGGCCGGGGGTCCCATTCCCTCAGAACCGGGGGTCCCATTCCCCTCAGGGCCGGGGGTCCCATTCCCTCAGAACCGGGGGTCCCATTCCCCTCAGGGCCGGGGGTCCCATTCCCTCAGAACCGGGGGTCCCATTCCCCTCAGGGCCGGGGGTCCCATTCCCTCAGAACCGGGGGTCCCATTCCCCTCAGGGCCGGGGGTCCCATTCCCTCAGAACCGGGGGTCCCATTCCCCTCAGGGCCGGGGGTCCCATTCCCTCAGAACCGGGGGTCCCATTCCCCTCAGGGCCGGGGGTCCCATTCCCTCAGAACCGGGGGTCCCATTCCCCTCAGGGCCGGGGGTCCCATTCCCTCAGAACCGGGGGTCCCATTCCCCTCAGGGCCGGGGGTCCCATTCCCTCAGAACCGGGGGTCCCATTCCCCTCAGGGCCGGGGGTCCCATTCCCTCAGAACCGGGGGTCCCATTCCCCTCAGGGCCGGGGGTCCCATTCCCTCAGAACCGGGGGTCCCATTCCCCTCAGGGCCGGGGGTCCCATTCCCTCAGAACCGGGGGTCCCATTCCCCTCAGGGCCGGGGGTCCCATTCCCTCAGAACCGGGGGTCCCATTCCCCTCAGGGCCGGGGGTCCCATTCCCTCAGAACCGGGGGTCCCATTCCCCTCAGGGCCGGGGGTCCCATTCCCTCAGAACCGGGGGTCCCATTCCCCTCAGGGCCGGGGGTCCCATTCCCTCAGAACCGGGGGTCCCATTCCCCTCAGGGCCGGGGGTCCCATTCCCTCAGAACCGGGGGTCCCATTCCCCTCAGGGCCGGGGGTCCCATTCCCTCAGAACCGGGGGTCCCATTCCCCTCAGGGCCGGGGGTCCCATTCCCTCAGAACCGGGGGGTCCCAGAGCCCCCTCAGGCCGGGGGTTCACGACCTCAGGGCCAGCCATTCCCCCCGAGTGAAGCTCGCTCCCAGCCCCTCACGGAGAGCCCAGCAAACCTCCCACCCACGCCATCCCACCCCTCACACCGCGACCCCCTCTCCCTCTTACACCGGCCCTCGGCGCCCGCCGCGTCCCCACGCCGCGCTCCTTCGCTGTCCAGCGCCGCTTGCAGGCGCTCGGCCAGCTCGGCCTTGAGCCCGCGGGTGTCCAGGCCGCGGCGGCCCAGCTCGTCCCGCAGCTCCTGCACCCGCAGCCGCCGCGCCTCCATAGCCGCCCCTCACGGCCCCTCACGGGGCCCGATCAAAATGGCCGCCACCTCCCCCCCTTCCCCGGCCCGGCCCGCTCCGCGCCGTAACGCGCGCTGCCATTGGCTGTTCGCCCCGCGCGGCGATGTAACGCCGCTTTCCATTGGTCGACGCTCTCCCGCCTCCCCCCGGTTTACGGCCAGGGTCCCCGCATAGGTCGCGGGTTTTGGAAAGCGGGCGCTGATTGGATGGAAGGGCGGGGCGAGGTTGCAACGCGGCTTGTCATTGGTTAGTTCTGCCGCGGCGGGAAGGAGGCGGGAAGGGGCGATACGCACTGCTATTGGTCAACAGTGCTGTCTATCAATTAGTAGGCGGGGACCTCAGGCCAAATCTCTCTTCTGATTGGTTAGTTTAGCGATACGCGTGCAGCCACACCCACGGCGGCGTCTACGCGTGAGGACGCCCACGTTGCCTGGCAACGGAAGCCGCGCTCCTATTGGCTGGCTGCCTGGGAGCGGCTTTCTCCCATTGGCTGGCTCAATCTGGGCGTGGTTTGAGGCCACGCCCCCATGCTGACCACGCCCCCGAGCCCCAAAATTCCCGGGGGTCCCCCCGAGACCCCCAAAAAACCCCAAAACGAACAAAAATCCCTCCCAAAAAAACCCAAGATGCCCCCAAAAAACAAAACCAAAACCCAAAAATAAAAACTAAGAAAAAAGCAAAGAAAAAAAACCCAAAAAACCCCAAAAACTTCGATAACACCCCAAAAAAACCCGAAAAAAAACCAAAAAACGAACAGAAAAACCCAAAGCCAAAAGTCCCACAAAAAAACTAAACAAACAAAAAAAAACCAAAAAGGACCCCCCAAAACCCCCAGGAAAATTTATAAAACTGTCTCAAAAACCCCCAAAAATACCCCAAAAAAACCCAAAAATCCCTAAAAAACTCAAAAAAACCCTAAAAAAAACCAAAAACCCAGAGCACCAACCAAAATCCCCCAAAAACCTAAAAAAACCCAAACCCAGAAGCCCCCAAAAAACCAAAACTCAAGAAAAGCCCCCAAAACCACCAAAAAAAAGAAAAAAAAACCACCAAAAGAACCCCCCGGAAAAGCTCCAAAAACAAAAAAAAAACCAAAAACCCTAAAAAACCCCAACGTCCACCCAAAAATCGCCAACAGTCCCCCAAAAGTCCCTAAAAAACCGCAAAAACATCCCCCCAAAAAACCCCAAAAGACCCCCGAAAAGTTCCAGAGAAACCAAGAAAAAGCCCCAACCCCCCCAAAAAAAACCCCCCAAAAAAACCCAAAAAAACCCCCAAAAACCAATAAAAAACCCAATAAAAACCAAAAAAACCCCAATAAAAACAACAAAAAAAAACCCAAAAAA
>NW_024505814.1:0-323 GCF_017590055.1 Onychostruthus taczanowskii | reverse complement strand
TGAGCGCCCGGGCCGGGCGGAGCGGGGACCCGGCGAGGGCAGGGGCCGGGGTTAGCGTGTGGGCTCCCTGCGGGGATGTTGGGGCCGTAAATCACGTCTAAACTTTCTGCAAGTTCAAAGATACGTACTTAATTGTTGCGTACGATGTAATAATATGTCCCGTCCGACAGGTGATGTGCATATCTGTAGTATAGGATATGTCGTGTACACCCCCTCCTGTGCAGTGTAGAATAGACAGTATGTAAACTTGGTGATTGTTACGGATGTCCTGTGCAGCTCCAAAAGCTGGACTCGATTTCTGTGGGTCCCTTCTAACTCAGAAT
>NW_024505813.1:0-323 GCF_017590055.1 Onychostruthus taczanowskii | reverse complement strand
ACTTTCTCCCCCATTTTTCTCAATTTTCCCCCTTTTTTCTCCATTCCCCGCCATTTATCCCACATTTTCCCCATTTTTCTCATTTTTTTATCCCCATTTTTCCCGGTTTTCCCCATTTTTCCCTGTTTTTCCCCATTTTTCCCCCCATTTCTCTGTCACTGTTGACAACGCTCTGAGCCCAGAACCTCCTCCCCATTTTTCCTTTCTTTTCCCCCATTTTTCCCCATTTTTTCCCCCATTTTTTCCCATTTTTCCCCATTTCTCCCCGTTTTTCCCATTTTCCCGATTTTTCCCCTCGTTTCTCTCACTGTTGACGACGCTCT
>NW_024505812.1:0-323 GCF_017590055.1 Onychostruthus taczanowskii | reverse complement strand
AAAAAAATCTAAAAAGAAGCTAATTTTAAATTAAATCTCAATTGTGGAGCTTTCAGCAGAATTAAAAATTTATTTAAAGGTTTCTATCATCCAATACATTACTTTGATTAAAATTCAGAGCTCGACTAAAAAAGAATCACAAAAAACCCAAACCATAAAAACTCCTCCAAAAGAACAGAATAGTTAAAGAAAAAATAAGAGTAAGAAATACATTATGCCTCTTAAATGAGCCTTATTCAATTCAAATGAACATTTATATTTTAGTTATTTTCAAGTTGCTATTTTCAAATTATAATGAAACTTTCAAGTTTCTAGTGTATAAC
>NW_024505811.1:0-323 GCF_017590055.1 Onychostruthus taczanowskii | reverse complement strand
GGGAGTAAAGAACTTGGCCTTGGCTTTTCAAGGAGTTCTTCACATGCCCCAAGGCTGATGCAGAAATACCCCCAAAATGAGAAAGAAAATGTACCTGTAGAAAGACCACTTCAACAGGAACTGCCTGGCTGCCTTGGGGAAGCTGGGGCTGCCCTCGTGATGCTTCAGCACTTGAGTGACCACGTTGTCCAGCCAGCTGGCCCACTGGTCCAGAGAGCTCTGCTGCTGCAGAGTCAGCTTGAAATCCTGCTCCAGCTTCTGTACCATGCCCTCCTCACACTGGCACACCCATGAGGCCTGCTCCTGCTCAGGAGGAAGGGCTC
>NW_024505810.1:0-323 GCF_017590055.1 Onychostruthus taczanowskii | reverse complement strand
TGGGGACAACGGGGACAGTGAGGATGGGGACAAGGACCCCAGGGAGGTGACAACAGGAACAGGGCCACGGGGGTGGGACATCAGCGATGGCGGGGACACGGGGACGGGGACACGGGCGTGTCACCGCTGTCCCTGGCGTCACCGGTGTCCCCGCGGTGTCCCAGCTACGTGGAGGGCATCGTGGCGCTTTTCTACGCCGAGGACACGGAGGTGGCCGAGGATGAGGAGCTGCAGGAGTGGGTGGGCGAGATCTTCACCTACGGCGTCCTGGGCAACCAGAAGAGCGGTAGGGGACACCGGGGGTGGCAGGGACAGCCGGGGGG
>NW_024505809.1:0-323 GCF_017590055.1 Onychostruthus taczanowskii | reverse complement strand
AACACCCAAAATATTCCTCGGAGGACAGAGGCACAAAAGGCACCCCCAGGCCTTGGTTTTCAGCAGGAGGATTTAATCCCATAATGTTTTCCTGCTCTGGGCTGAGTGGGAAGAATCCATTCCATTCCCTAATCCCAAAAGTATTTTCTGGAGGTGCTGCCTCGTGCCTTTAGGACCTTGCACCTGATCCTCAAGTAATTACAGGGATTAATCCAACGGGAGTTCCTGCCTGGCACATCCCCGTGGACACGGTGACACCACAGCCTGGAATTCCAGCAGCTCAGACACTGGGAAAACAGAGAGGAAAACCATTCCCAAGGGAT
>NW_024505808.1:0-323 GCF_017590055.1 Onychostruthus taczanowskii | reverse complement strand
CCAAGGGGCTCCCCTCCCGAGCACGGACTTGCCCCGCTCCCCAGCTTTTCCACCCAAAACTCAGGGGCCACCATCCCCCAGGACCTGGCCAGCGGCTCCCAAGGTGCCCCCGAGCACAGAACTGCCCCATTCCCTGACATTTCCACCCAAAACTCAGCGACCACCATGCCCTGGGCTCAGGCCAGTGGGGGGGAGAGCCCGAAGGTGCCCCCGAGCACAGGACCACCTCATTCCCCGAATTTTCCCCCCAAAGCCCACTGGGATCACGTCCCTGCTGGGGACCACCATGCCCTGGGCTCAGCCCAGGCTGTCAGAGGTGCCCC
>NW_024505807.1:0-323 GCF_017590055.1 Onychostruthus taczanowskii | reverse complement strand
TCTACTTGGTCTCACCCCGCCGGGGGGGAGTTTGTTGTTCCCCCCCCCTTTGCTCCGCAATGGTTCCGCCCGCGCGCGATGCACGCTGGGATTTGTAGTTCCCGCCCTCTCCCGGGGACTCCGCGCATGCGCGCTGTAGCCCCGCCTCTTCCCCCTCAGCGCGGCTCCTCCCTTTCCCCCCTAGGCCCGGCCCCCTTGCGCACGTGACGCGGCCGCGCGGGGCGGACGGTGGCCGGCGGGGGTCACGGGGGGCAGCGGCGAAACCCCCCCGGCCGCGCTCCGACCCCCCCCGAACACCGGGACCCCCCCCCAAAAACAGCGGG
>NW_024505806.1:0-323 GCF_017590055.1 Onychostruthus taczanowskii | reverse complement strand
TCAACCCAGACCTGCCCCCGCGTCCCCCCGCGCCGCCTTCACCGCCACCACCTGGCCCCGCCAGGTACCCCGGAAAACGCGGCCGAAGCCCCCGGCCCCGATCACCTCCTCCAGCCGCAGCTCGCCGAAAGCCGCCCGGGCCGGTTCCCAACCGCCCGGTGGGGATGGGGAACGGGAACCCGGCGGGGATGGAGGGGAAGGAGAGCGGGACCCCCCCGGGGATGGAGGGGATGGGGAACGGGAGCCCCCCGGGGATGGGGAAGGGGAGCGGGAGCCCCTTGGGGAGGGGGGGAATGGGGAGAGGGAGCGCTGTGGGAAGAGGG
>NW_024505805.1:0-323 GCF_017590055.1 Onychostruthus taczanowskii | reverse complement strand
AGCGCGGCGCCGGGCACCAGCGCTCGGTGCTGCCCCGTGGTCACCGCTGCGCTCGCCACAGCCCCCGCCCCGAGCGCTGGCGCCCGGCGGGCGGGCGGCGGGGAGAAGCCCCTCACCTGGTTGAGGCAGTCCTCGCCGTTGGCTTTCGCCTCTACCTCCACCTCCATCACCACCGCGTCCGGCCTGGTCACATAGCACAGCATGGTTGGGGACAGCCGGTTCCGCTGCTGCCGCCACGGACACCCGGAGCGGCCGCCGCCGCTGTCGCCACGGGCTGAGCCTCGCACGCGTCGCCCGCCGCCGCCGCCCACGCCCGGACCCCG
>NW_024505804.1:3855-7660 GCF_017590055.1 Onychostruthus taczanowskii | reverse complement strand
AATGGAGATCAGCTTGAAGCTCCTTTGCTCCACTACTACTTATATTTTTCACCCAGAAAATGAAATTACATCTACTCTTTGGGAAGAAATTACTGCTTTGAGTGGTTCAAGGCAAAGAGTTTCTTCCCATACCCACTTGTAATCAGTCACTAAGAGAAATATTTTCTAAAAAGGTCTCTTCAAAATTTTGAAGTGACTTTCAACATAAATAACTTGGTTATTTTGCTCAAAATGATAAGGGAATTGAATTGGGCTCCCTCAGCTTTAAAAGAAGTGTTTCTTCCTGGTTCCTCACAAAGAGGAACAAAACACTTTGTTGCAGCACGCTGAAGGGAGGAAGAGGTTTCTTTCCCCCTGAGCTCCACAATAGGAGACAATTTTGTTGCCAAGAGGCAACAAATCCCAGCCAATTTCCTGTTCTTTTAGTGCAAGGGAAAAGCTCTGAGGATCACAGCTGTGGGAGACAGAGGGAGGAGCAGGGGATCTGCTGGGGGTTTTTGGGGTGGAGGACAGATGAAAGAAATATTCAAGCAAAACCTGTGAGAGCTCAAGACTCCATCCCTCAGAGGAGAAACTCGATTTGACCCAAATGCCATTCAAATCCAACAAACACTGAGGCATTTCCCCAAGCTCTGCTGGGCCATCAGGTACCACCCAAATCACTCTGTGGGACCAGGGCAGCAGGTCCTGGCACGGGACAGAGATGCTCCCCTGGGAAGCCACCTGCATTGCCCATGGCACTCACAAGATCTGCTTCTGAAGACCCCAACATCCAAAAAACTCCACACTCAAAGCCTTTAATTTGGGGTTTCACTTCTCCACCTGTCTGTTGTCACTAGGCAGCTGCTCCAGTTCAACACCCTTCTGATGGGTACAAATTTTCTCCTAATTTCCAGCCTAAACAGGAATTTATTTCCATTTATTCTTCTGCAGGTACTGGGAGCTTGTACCTGATTTGCTCCTCCTCTCCTGGTGTGCATTTGTGCGCACAAAATGCCAAAGCCAGGAGCATTTCCTTGTTTAAATCATGTCATTTGTTCTTATTATTTCCTTCCTATATACTTGCACGGATTTGGTGCTGCCTCAACACTCAGAATGTTGACAGCACAAAGTCCAGTTCTCACACCAGCTCCTCCAAGTTTTGGACCAAGCCTGTGAAGAAGGAAATACAGCAAAGCAATTCCAAACAGGGGCCCTAATAAAGGTAATAAAATGCACATGCCTGTGTTTGCTGCAGGGAAGAATAGTGCTATTTATTAAATCATTACAAACATTAAAGCAGCAGAGGGGAGGAAGACAGTGCTATCGTTTCCAGCTCCCCAGTCCTCTGCCCCTGGCATGAATTTCATAAAGCACAAATCTCCCAGCAGAAATCCCTCAGCAACTGATTTCCTCCTCGTGGAACACAGCAGGCACACACCCTGGCTTGCCTGGCCACAAAAGGAGAATTTGCCTCGGTGTTTTTCCCAGCCACACAGCTGTGATATCAAATCCCCCTCCCTGCCCTGCCAGGAGATTCCTGAAGTGACAACTTTCTGTAGGGTGACAACCCTCTGGAGAAGCACAGAGAGCTTTGTGTCAGTGTAAGGCACCCCCACAAGGGCAGATCCCGAATTCAGGCTCCATCTTTGTTCACAAGCAGCTCCTAGCCAAAAATTCGCAGTGATTGCATTTCCCGAGGACAGGTAATTTCAAGCACATTTTTCTCTTGAGCTCTTCTGCCTTCCACAAAAGCAGCATGCCAGGGATTGCTTTGGAGACCAGCATCAGGAAACATGGCAACACCCAACAGCCAAGACCATCCAAAGCCACTTATCAGCTCATCCCCACATCTCCTGGACTCACTTGAATGCCCAGGAGAGTCTAAAAAGCCAACTGTTTTCCAAGAAAGGGCTGTGCAATCGAAAGGTAAATGACAGGGACAACCAGCCCCACACAGGTGCCTCAGGCAGGGGAAGGAGCAGGAGGGATCCATCCCTTACTGGCAGAGTGCGTGCAGCTCAAGTGATGCTCATTCACTGTTTGGGTTGCTTTTGTTGATTTTACATCAACAACACAGCTCCACACCACAGTTGTTCTCCCTTCCTGCAGCCACATGGAAAAAATTCACTGGCCTCTCACCTCTTTCTTGCCTCTCTCTGCCTGAAATAATTTTTTCCCTCATACAACCAGCAAAACAGGGCTTGTTTTCATGCTGGAAATAAGTCCACAAACTCTTGACTGATTTCCATACGGACAACATCACTACAAACCACCCATTACTCAGATGCCCCAGGGCAGAGTTATATTTGCCCAATTAACCCATCAAAAAAACCAAAAAAAATCAAATGTAACAGCAACTTTAATTAAGTAGCTTAATATATATAAAATTGAATACACTTGAAATATTGACAATATTTGGTTAAAATAAGGGACAATTTGGTTCTAATAATAACGCATAAGCAAAAATAACCGTGCAGGGTGCGAAGTGCGGGGCTTGACCCCCATCACCTCATGTACAAGCTTCCAAACCAAAATTCCCTCTTTTATATGTCATTACCACCTCCTCCTATTTTTGATTCAGCACACCTGTATCACTGCCCTCATCATAACACATGGAGATCACTGGGACACTGTGGGGACCTCATGGAACCAAGGGGATCATTGTGGCACCACTGGAGCCCATGGAACCAAGGGGCCATGGTGACACAGCGGGGCTTCATGGAACCCAGAGACCATTATGGCTCTGTGGGGCCTGATGGAACCATGTAGACCATTAGGACCTTTCAGGGCCTGGTGTCACCAAGGGGGCATTGTGACACCTCAGGGCCTTCTGGAAGCAAGGGACCATTGGGACACTGTGGGGCCCCATGGAACTGAGGGAACATGGAACAGGTCTGTCTGGCTTGGCCTCCCAGGGGCCACCTGACAGGTCTGGCTGATGTTGGGATGTCAAGGGCTGCCTCTTATCAGCTCCTGGAGAACTGGGACTCTGTGCTTTCCTTGCTAGGGAAAAGAACCATCCCTCTTTTCAGGGGCCCATTGCTAAAATTGGTACTCTCCCTAAATCTTTCCTATATGAAAGGATATCTCTCAGAACAAAACCTGAAGCTCTGGCTGGCCTTGGCTTCTTGGGCTCACTTTGCATCTGCCCCAGAAACACTGGGGCTCTGTTCCTTCCATCCTATGGAAAAAAAGCTGGCTTTCATTCCAAGGGCCATGGACAAAATTAGAATTTGGCCTCCCAAATTCCATATATACAAGGATTGCTCCCAGACAAAAGTAGCCAGGAGAAACAGGTCAGGCTGGCCCTGTCCACTGGTGATTTCTTTGATTATGAGATAAATGTTTTCATTTGGAAACACCTTGGAGAAGGCCCAGAGGTCTCCCAAGGATGGATTTGGAGGCCTTGGGCACATGTCCACTACATATGAACAAAGGAGCTCTGTGCTCTGTGTTGTGGGGATTTTCTATCATGGAAGTGATTTCCGAAAAGAAGCTGCTAGCAGTTTCCTCTGTGTTTGACAAAATACCAATCAGTAATTAGCTGTGAGAATTGACAATCTGTTAAAGCACTTTGGAAACTGTACACGCCTCTGTGAAGACACATGTTGAAGATGAGAAAGCCTGGGAGGGTCTCTTTCCCTTCTGGCCAGCAAAGAGGTAACAAGGCTGGCCCAGCCCCCGTCTCAGCCGGGCCAGGCCGGGCGGCTCCTGCCGTGGGGCCGGGCCCCTTCCCAGGGAGCCCCCCAGGCCCCATCGGCTGCCGGGCAGGGCAGGGGAGGCCGCGGGGCCGAGGCCGGGCCGGGCCATGGCTGCGCTTGCC
>NW_024505804.1:0-3138 GCF_017590055.1 Onychostruthus taczanowskii | reverse complement strand
GCTCGGCCAAGATTCTGCCACCCTTGGGCTTCAGCCGCAAGCCCCGGGCAGGGGGAGGAGAAGCCATCGGCCCCGGCCGTGCTGCTGCTGTGCTCTGGCCTGGCTGCTGAGATCCTGGCCCTGCCCCAGCGCGGCCCATCCTGACACAGCCCCAGCGCAGCCGCTGCAGAAACCTCCATGGTAAAACAGCTCCGGCTGCAAGGACCCAGCCCGGCCGGGGTCACGGAACCATCTGCAGGCCCCGGCTGAGATATTAACTCTTTCAGTGCTTCCATCCTCCCTCCAGTGAGAGAAAAGGACAAAGTGCAGGCACACAGAGGAGCAACATGGAGACACCAAGGTCGGTGAAGAGCAAGATGAGTCCAGATGGGAGGGATGGGGAAATGCCTTGATCTTGCAGTGAAATCTCCTTGTAAAGCTATGAAGAAGGATGTAATTGATACATCAAACCCTCTTTTTCCCTATAATGCATTGAAAAGTATGGGGAGTTCCGCAAAGACATCCATGCTAAAGTAAGCAAATGTTAAAGTAGCTGAGATCCCATGAGAAGTCTGAACAGAGAAAGAGAGCAGAGTGATGAGACCCTGTGCACTCAGGGAGAGAAGAAGTCTTCTGTTCTCAGAGATGAAGATGATTTCAGGAAGAGATGAAGAGATTTTGCTCTTAAAAAGCTCATCTTTAAAACAATATGCCATAATTTGGCATGGCCCATAAAGACAGCTGTGGGAAAAGCTGTGAAAAATGGGGGGGACTTGACGATTGCAGATTTTCTAGGCAGCTGCTATTCATGGCAATTGAGAGCCACAAGAAAACTTTTCTTAAGGAGAAGTCTCCATACCATGAAAGAAAGACTCCTCTCCCTAAGTGTACTGAAGAAAACTATTCTAGAGGTGGTAAATTGATGGAAAATTTTTGGTTTTGTCTCTTTACATAGTCAGGAAGAAGGAAACGGTTGTAGGGAGAGGAGAAGTGTTCTGAAAGTTTTGTTCTGATTCTTATTACTCTGTCTTTTAGTTACTGTTAATAAACTTTGCCATTCTCCTAATGATATCTCAGAGCAGGAAATAAATAAGCATCTCCTAGTGAGTGCATTAGAAATTAGCCAACATTGAACCCAACAGACTAATTGATGCATTGGCCAAGAAATCTCAAAATAGCGAACCAAAACCACTACAGAAACCTTCCTGATGAACTGCAGGAGAGAGAAATGAAGGCAGAGCCATGGTTTGTCAGGACTTCCTTGATCTTAATGAGCCCCAAGGTGCATTTGGAGCTGAGCCCTTGAATATCAGGGCCTGAGAGGAGATTGCACAAACCCAGGAGTCAAAGTCAGAGAAAACACTGCTGGGGGACAAAATCTGGGGGGAAGGAGACAGCTGGTAAGGCTTGGAAGTGTTCTCCTTGTGTTGGGAGGATGCTGCAATTTTCAGGACTGCTCCCAGCATGACATTTAACTGCAGAACATTTCCTACGTAGGTTATATAGGGAGCAGAGCGAGGCAGAGGCTGCATAAAAGGGGAAATCCTGCTTTTTTCATCTACTGCTTTGGGTTGCATGGATGGGAAATTGCACATAGATATTCATCTCTTGGTTCAGGTTGACAAAAATAATAAGAAAAAAATTTCTTAGATCTGAGTAAACTCCAGTGACAGAAATCAACACAGGGCTCCTCACAGGCAGCATCAATTTTGCTTTTCAGCTTCCTCAGGGTTGCACTGACATTGCCATCAGAGCCTGCAGAGCCAGAGCTGCCCCTGGGCAGTGCCAGAGCTGGGAGGGGTCTGCAGGGCAGAGCTGAGCCCCCAGGGCTGGGCTGGGCTCTGGCAGCACTGGCAGGGCCCAGCCCTGGGCACAGGGAAGCAGCTGCTGGCAGGGACAGCTCCAGGCAGCAGAGCCCTGGGCAGGCAGTGGGGGGAAAATGCCCCCAAGCTGGGCTGGGATATTTATAATCCTCTTCAAACCCAACTATTCCATGATTACTTTTTTTGCAGATCCCCATGCCAAGAGAGCACAAATGTCCAACAGCAGCTCCATCAGCCACTTCCTCCTGCTGGCACTGGCAGACACGCGGCAGCTGCAGCTCCTGCACTTCTGCCTCTTGCTGGGCATCTCCCTGGCTGCCCTCCTGGGCAACGGCCTCATCATCAGCGCCGTAGCCTGCGGCCAGCACCTGCACACGCCCATGTTCTTCTTCCTGCTCAACCTGGCCCTCAGCGACCTGGGCTCCATCTGCACCACTGTCCCCAAAGCCATGCACAATTCCCTCTGGGACACCAGGGGCATCTCCTACTCAGGGTTTGCTGCACAGGTTTTTCTTACTGTATTTTTCATCTCAGCAGAGTTTTATCTCCTGACTATTATGTGCGACGACCGCTACGTGTCCATCTGCAAACCCCTGCACTACGGGACCCTCCTGGGCAGCAGAGCTTGTGCCCACATGGCAGCAGCTGCCTGGGCCAGTGCCTTTCTCTATTCACTGCTGCACACGGCCAATATATTTTCCCTGCCCCTGTGCCATGGCAATGCCCTGGGCCAGTTCTTCTGTGAAATTCCCCAGATCCTCAAGCTCTCCTGCTCACACTCAAACCGCAGGGAACTGGGGCTCATTGCAGTTAGTGCCTGTTTGCTATTTGGCTGTTTTGTGTTCATTGTTTTCTCCAATGTGCAGATCCTCAGAGCTGTGCTGAGGATCCCCTCTGAGCAGGGATGGCACAAAGCCTTTTCCACCTGCCTCCCTCACCTGGCCGTGGTCTCCTTGTTTGTCAGCACTGTTATATTTGCTCATCTGAAGTCCCCCTCCATCTCCTCCCCATCCCTGGATCTGGCCTTGTCAGTTCTGTACTCGGTGGTGTCTCCAGGCCTGAACCCCTTCATCTACAGCCTGAGGAACCAGGAGCTCAAGGATACCCTGAGGAAAATAATGACTCTATCTTTCCAGAAGCAATAAACTCTCTTTTTTCTGCTCAGAACCATCTGAGTGTAACTCTTTACAATCATGGCCTTTTTCTCCTATTTGTCCATTTCTTCATTGGGACATTTTCTTTTCTTTTTTTTCTGGTGTAATGTTTTTCATAAATTGCTGGAGTTCTACTCAGCATTTTTACGTGAACTTCTACTTTTCTTTTGCAACACAAAGAC
>NW_024505803.1:0-323 GCF_017590055.1 Onychostruthus taczanowskii | reverse complement strand
CCCCCCCCAAAAACGCCACCAGCCCCCACAGCCACTCCCGCCCTCCCCGCGGGGATTCGGGGGGGGGTCGGGGGCTCGCAGCCCCCTCCCCCGCGGATTCGGGGGGGCGGCAGAACGCCGCCGCCGCCTCGAAACGCGGCAGGAACATCTCGGGGGGGTCCCCGCCTCCCGGGAACAGCGCGGCCGCCAGGTGGGGGGGCAGCGCCGGGGGGGCGGCCCCGGGATTTTGGGGGTCTCCTGCCCCCCCCTGGAGGAGGCAGAGGAGGAAGAAGAGGCGCAGCGGGGGGGGCAGCGCGGGGTGCAGCGCCAGCGCCGCCAGCCGG
>NW_024505802.1:0-323 GCF_017590055.1 Onychostruthus taczanowskii | reverse complement strand
CCCCGGGGAACCCACCGGGACCACCGAACCCGCGGGGAACCCACCAGGACCCCCGGGGAGCCCCGGGACCCCCGAGCCCCCGGGGAACCCACCGGGACCCCCGAGCCCCTGGGGAACCCACCGGGACCACCAAACTCCCAGGGAACCCACCGGGACCCCCAAACCCACGGGGAACCCACCGGGAACCCCAGGGAGCCCCCGGGACCCCCGAACCCCCTGGGAACCCACTGGGACCCCCAAGCCCCCAGCAACCCCACTGGGACTTGCTCCAGCTCAATGGGACCCCCAAATCCCCAGGGACCCCCCCCGGGACCCCCAAATCC
>NW_024505801.1:0-323 GCF_017590055.1 Onychostruthus taczanowskii | reverse complement strand
CGTGCCGTGCCGTGCCGTGCTGTGCCGGTCTGGCCGGGCAGGGACGCAGGGATGCGGCGGCGCTGACCCGGATAAACCCGCGCACGTGGCGGGGGCTGCCTCCGAGCCCTCCCTGCGACACCCCCGAACCTGTCTGCCATCCCCGGCCCCGTGCCCCCATCCCTGTCCTCCCAGAGCCCATCCCAGGGATGTCCCCAAATCCCTGTCCCCCCAGCACCCGCTCCATCCTTGTCCCCCCAGAGCCCATCCCACGGAGGTACCCAAATCCCTGTCCCCCCAGCACCCATTCCCATCCCTATTCCCCATTCCCATCCTTATCCCCC
>NW_024505800.1:0-323 GCF_017590055.1 Onychostruthus taczanowskii | reverse complement strand
CCCCCCCGAGCCTGGCGGCACCCCAGGAGCATCTCCAAAACCCAACCCTGGACCTTCTCCAGACCTTCCTGGATCCCAACTCCCGTTTTTGGGTCAGGAACGCCCAAAATCCCAACCCCACCCCGACCCCCAGGTGTCCAAGGTGACCCTCGTGGAAGATCCCTCTGGAATTTGGGGATTTTTTCCCAAATTTTGGATTTTTTTTTTACCTTTTTGGGGGCCACGGGGGTTTTGGGCTCCGCTTTCTGCCGCTCCTTGTCCGGGGCGGGCGGGGTCGGCTCCGGGGGTCGGATCACGGGCCGGGGTCCTCCCCCCTCCAGGGG
>NW_024505799.1:0-323 GCF_017590055.1 Onychostruthus taczanowskii | reverse complement strand
CAGCAAACCCATGAAAAACCAAGTGACCAAGCTCAGGAGTTATCTCCCCAAAATGGGGTTTATGAATTACTCTCACTTCTCTTCCCCAGCTGGAAAATTGGAGATTCCTTCCTCCAAAAGCTCCCTCAGCAATTCTGGCCTGGTTTCTCCTGAGGAGCCCTGACCTCTGCAGGGAAGAGGTTTCCAGGGAATGGTGGAATGCAGGGAGGAGGTTCCTAGGGAATGGTGAAATGCTGAGACACCTTTCAGACTCCCATTAAAATCCTGATCCCACCACCAGCGATGTTCAATAAATCCCTTTGTGCTGTCAGAGGCTGTGACCT
>NW_024505798.1:0-323 GCF_017590055.1 Onychostruthus taczanowskii | reverse complement strand
ATAACAAACAACTCAGAGAGCATTGTATTGGTATTTGCTGGCTATCTTGGTCGTACTTTGTGGGCTCTCATCAAGTCCTTGCACCACATGGATAGAATCATTACTAGCTGTATTCCTCAGAATCTAGTGTCCTAGTTAATAGATTTGGTACCTTGGCATAACACTTTGAAGGTTATCTCCTAGTAGCAGTGCACTTTTACCTATAGAATATATTTCAGTTTTGTTGATAGCCCCCAAGTGAGCAACTGCTGAAGCTTTTGGTACTTGTTGCAATACATGAATTGTACAACTTCTCCGAAGCACTTTTTTTTTTTTTTTTTTTT
>NW_024505797.1:0-323 GCF_017590055.1 Onychostruthus taczanowskii | reverse complement strand
GGACACGGGGACACGGGGACATTGGGGTGGCACTGGGGACATGGGGACAGGGGGACTCCTGGGGACAGGGGGACAGAGGGGACACGGGGTGACACTGGGGAGATGGGGACTCCTGGGGACAGGGGGGTGACACTGGGACACGGGGACATTGGGACATGGGGTGGCACTGGGGACACTGGGATGGCACTGGGGACATCGGGGACACGGGGACTCCTGGGGACAGAGGGCTGACATTGGGACACGGGGACACGGGGGTGGCACTGGGGACAGAGGGACAGGAGGACTCCTGGGGACAGGGGGACACCAGGACTGGGGACACTGGG
>NW_024505796.1:0-323 GCF_017590055.1 Onychostruthus taczanowskii | reverse complement strand
AAACCTCAGGATTTTAAGAACCTTTTTCAGGCTGAAACCTCAGGATTTTAAGAACCTTTTTTTGGATTTTCAGCACCTTTTTTGGGATAAAACCTCAGCCTTTTCTCCCAATCCTTTCAGAGCTGAACCCTCGGGGTTTTTTGCGCCCCCACCCCCTTTTTTTTGGGGGTGAAACCCCCCGATTTTGGGATTTTCCTGTTCAATTTTCCTTTTTTTTTCCCTTTTTCAGCTTCTGCTTCTCGGAGATGGCGCCGGTGTGCGCCGTGGTCGGGGGCGTGCTGGGCCAGGAGGTGGTCAAGGTGGGTCTGGGGGGGATTTTGGGG
>NW_024505795.1:0-323 GCF_017590055.1 Onychostruthus taczanowskii | reverse complement strand
TTCTCTCGATGTTCTTGGACCCTTCGTCACCAATTCGCCTCAAGACCCAGATAGCAACAACTGCATTCTGGTGTTCATGGACAAACTCACCAAAATGCTCCGTCTTGCCGCCTGCCCTCAACAGCTCTCAGCAGAAACCGCAGCGCAATTATTTATTGAACACGTCTTTCGCCACCACGGATTGCCCCAAAAACTCCTTTCAGACAAGGGACCGCAATTCACATCCAATTTCTGGAAGCACGTGTTCACAGCTCTCCAAACCAAGCTCGTTACCACCACGCCCTACTATCCACAAGGCAACGGACAAGTCGAACGCGCCAACA
>NW_024505794.1:7036-7663 GCF_017590055.1 Onychostruthus taczanowskii | reverse complement strand
CCCCCCCCCCGAGCTGTCCCAGTGTCACCAGTGTCACCTGCCGCCCGAGGGGAGGTGACAACGGGGAGGGGACAGCGGCGGGGGGAGGTCCCGGGGGGCTGGGAGGGGATTTTAGGGCCCGGAGAGGAATTTGGGGTGGATTTGGGGGTCCCGGGGGGGGATTTGGGGTGGATTCGGGGGTCCCCGGGATGGTTTTGGGGTGGGATTTGGGATCCTGGGGTGGATCTGGGGGGATTCGGGGTGGATTTAGGACCCCGGGATGGATTGGGGGTGGGATTTGGGGTCCCAGGGTGGATTTAGGGGGGATTTGGGCTGCGTTTCGGGGTGGATTCGGGGGTTTCGAGGGTGGGATTCGGGGTCCCGGGGTGTATTTTGGGGTGGACTCGAGGGTCCCAGGGTGGATTTGGGGTGCCGGGGATGGCTGTGGGGTGGATCCGGGGATGGATTTGGGGTCCCGGGGGTGGATCCGGGGGGTCCCGGGGTGTATTTCGGGGTGGACGCGGGGGTCGCGGGGGTCTCTGACCTGCCGATCATGGTGGAGTGCTGCTGCACCGCCGCCTCCAGCAGCCGCTCCAGGATGGTCCATTCGCCCATGGCTCCGGCCCGGGGGGCGCCGGGACCCCCCGA
>NW_024505794.1:0-7004 GCF_017590055.1 Onychostruthus taczanowskii | reverse complement strand
GGGGGGGGGTCCCTTTTTCACCCCCTCCTCACTGCCCATCCCCCAGCGGAGCCTGAGGCTACAAACCCAAGGTGAGCCCCTCCCCCTCCCCAAAATCTGGAGGGGACCCCCAAAACAGGGGGGAGAGCCCCCTCCCCATTGGTGACCCCCCCCCAAATTCCAGTTTGAGAAGCTGAAGCGGGAGCTGGAGCGGCGCTTCCCGGGAGCCCTGGACGTGGTGGGTCTGGGGTCCCCAAATTTGGGGGGGTCGGGGCTGATTTGGGTCTGGGGTCCCCAAATTTGGGGGGTCGGGGCTGATTTGGGTCTGGGGTCCCCAAATTTGGGGGGTCGGGGTCCCCAAATTTGTGGGGTCGGGGCTGAATTGGGTCTGAGACACCCCAAATTTGGGGGGGGTCGGGGCTGAATTGGGTCTGGGGTCCCCAAATTTGTGGGGTCGGGGCTGAATTGGGTCTGAGACACCCCAAATTTGGGGGGGGTCGGGGCTGAATTGGGTCTGGGGTCCCCAAATTTGTGGGGTCGGGGCTGAATTGGGTCTGAGACACCCCAAATTTGGGGGGGGTCGGGGCTGAATTGGGTCTGGGGTCCCCAAATTTGTGGGGTCGGGGCTGAATTGGGTCTGAGACACCCCAAATTTGGGGGGGGTCGGGGCTGAATTGGGTCTGGGGTCCCCAAATTTGTGGGGTCGGGGCTGAATTGGGTCTGAGACACCCCAAATTTGGGGGGGGTCGGGGCTGAATTGGGTCTGGGGTCCCCAAATTTGTGGGGTCGGGGCTGAATTGGGTCTGAGACACCCCAAATTTGGGGGGGGTCGGGGCTGAATTGGGTCTGGGGTCCCCAAATTTGTGGGGTCGGGGCTGAATTGGGTCTGAGACACCCCAAATTTGGGGGGGGTCGGGGCTGAATTGGGTCTGGGGTCCCCAAATTTGTGGGGTCGGGGCTGAATTGGGTCTGAGACACCCCAAATTTGGGGGGGGTCGGGGCTGAATTGGGTCTGGGGTCCCCAAATTTGTGGGGTCGGGGCTGAATTGGGTCTGAGACACCCCAAATTTGGGGGGGGTCGGGGCTGAATTGGGTCTGGGGTCCCCAAATTTGTGGGGTCGGGGCTGAATTGGGTCTGAGACACCCCAAATTTGGGGGGGGTCGGGGCTGAATTGGGTCTGGGGTCCCCAAATTTGTGGGGTCGGGGCTGAATTGGGTCTGAGACACCCCAAATTTGGGGGGGGTCGGGGCTGAATTGGGTCTGGGGTCCCCAAATTTGGGGATGTTCCTGTGATTTGGGGGAGCTGTGGGATTTGGGGAGGGAGGAAGGTTTGGGGTGGGATTTGCAGGATTTGGGGTGAATTCAGAGGATTATATCAATGAATATCGCGATATAGCGCCAGATATCGGTGGATATATCGCGATACGGCACGATAGATCAGGAGCCGTCGCGATATATTGGGAAATATCAATGAATATCGCGATATAGCGCCAGATATCGGTGGATATATCGCGATACGGCACGATAGATCAGGAGCCGTCGCGATATATTGGGAAATATCAATGAATATCGCGATATAGCGCCAGATATCGGTGGATATATCGCGATACGGCACGATAGATCAGGAGCCGTCGCGATATATTGGGAAATATCAATGAATATCGCGATATAGCGCCAGATATCGGTGGATATATCGCGATACGGCACGACAGATCAGGAGACGTCGCGATATATTGGGAAAGATCAATGAATATCGCGATATAGCGCCAGATATCGGTGGATATATCGCGATACGGCACGACAGATCAGGAGACGTCGCGATATATTGGGAAAGATCAATGAATATCGCGATATAGCGCCAGATACCGGCGGATATATCGCGATATATCGGGAGATACTGATGGATGTTGCCGTGTATCGGGAGATATCCCCGGATATCGCGATATATAGGGAGATATTGGAAGATACCAGGAGATATCGCGAGATATCAGGAAATATCGCGAGATATCGCCGGGTATCTGTTGCTATCGGGACGTGTCGCGACAGCGCTGCCCCCCCCAGCCCCCGCCCCCCCCGCGCTCCATGACGGGAATCGCCGAAACGCCGCCGGCACCGGGCGCTGCCCTGACCCCGCGCGGGGGGGCCCGGGGGCTGGGGGGGCAGAGCCCACCCTGAATCCCCAAATCCCACCCAAAACACCTCAAATCCCACCCAAAATCCCACCCAAAATCCCCTGAGCCCACCCTGAATCCCCAAATCCCACCCAAAATCCCCTGAGCCCACCCAAAATCCCTCAAATCCCACCCAAAATCCCTCAAATCCCACCCAAAATCCTTCAAATCCCACCCAAAATCCTTCAAATCCCACCCAAAATCCCTTCATTCCACCCTGAATCCCCAAATCCCACCCAAAATCCCCTGAGCCCACCCTAAATCCTTAAAAACCCACCAAAAATCCCACCCAAAATCCCATGAGCCCACCCTAAATCCCTCAAATCCCACCCAAAATCCCACCCTAAATCCCTTCATTCCACCCTAAATCCCTCAAATCCCCCCCTAAACCCCGCAGATCCCACCCTAAATCCTCAAATTTCACCCAAAACCCTCAAACCCCACCCAAAACCCCTCCAATTTCACCCCAAATTCCACCCTAAATATTTCATTCCGCCCCAAATCCTTTCAATCCCACCCGAAATCTTTTTCTTCCCCCTCCTAAAATTCCTGTTTTACCCCCAAATCCTTCCCCCGAGCTGCCTTCGCCGATGCCGTTTTGAGCCAAAATCGGCTTTTTTTGGCATTTTCCTCCCACGGAGCACTCCCTGACAGGCTGAAAAACGGGGAAAAAACTCTTTTAAACCACTGAAAAGTCCGAATTATTTTGTTATCCCCTCATTTATTAATTCTCCAACCCCCACTCCGTGACCTTTTGGGAATAAAATATCGGAAATTTGAGCCAGCTTTGGGTGGGTTTGGGGCTTTTTTTTTTGGTTTTAAGCGATTTTAGGGGAGCTGAGGGAGGAGGGATGGGGGCTGTGCTCTTCAAAATTCCATTTTCTTGCTTAATCCTGAAAAGCAGCGTCGTGGAATTGTGAAATGATTCATTTTGGGAATAAAAGGATGGAAAATCGAGCTGGATTTGGGATGGGGTTTTGGGTTGTTTCAGGGGTTTTTTGGGATCGACACACTTTGAGCTCTTCAAAGTTTCATCTGCTTACTTAACCCTAAAAAAAAAAGTAATGAGATAATGGGACTGCTCCTCTTGGGAATAAAAAATGGAAAAGCAAGAAGGTTTTGGTTGGTTTTGTGGGGTTTTTTTGGGTTGGTTTTGTAGGTTTTTTTTAGTTGGTTTTGTGGGTTTTTTTTTGGGATCCTACTGGGTTTTTCATGGGAAAAGAGCAATGACAGAGGTGATGCCTCGCTCCGAGCTGTCCCAAATTCCATCCTCTATCTTAAACCCCAAAACCCAACATCCCAGATCTGGGAAATTATGGAAATTACTGGAATTATGAAATTGTGGAATTTTGAGGCGGAAAAGCCCCTGAATCCCCTCAGGCCCCTCACGGTGCCCAAGATGGCGGCGCGGCCTCACTCCAAGCTCTCCCAAACCCCTGTCCTTTATCTTAACACTTTGAGCTCTTCAAAGTTTCATCTGCTTACTTAACCCTAAAAAAAAAGTAATGAGATAATGGGACTGCTCCTCTTGGGAATAAAAAATGGAAAAGCAAGAAGGTTTTGGTTGGTTTTGTGGGGTTTTTTTGGGTTGGTTTTGTAGGTTTTTTTTAGTTGGTTTTGTGGGTTTTTTTTTGGGATCCTACTGGGTTTTTCATGGGAAAAGAGCAATGACAGAGGTGATGCCTCGCTCCGAGCTGTCCCAAATTCCATCCTCTTATCTTAAACCCCAAAACCCAACATCCCAGATCTGGGAAATTATGGAAATTACTGGAATTATGAAATTGTGGAATTTTGAAAAGCCCCTGAATTCCCTCAGGCCCCTCACGGTGCCCAAGATGGCGGCGCGGCCTCACTCCGAGCTCTCCCAAACCCCTGTCCTTTATCTTAAACCCCCAAAACCGAACACCCCGGATTTGGGAAATTACAGGAATTATGAAATGATGGAATTATGGAATTCTGAGATGAAAAAAGCCTCCAGATCTCCTCAGGCCCCATGGGCACCTCATGGCGCCCAAGATGGCGGCACGGCCTCGCTCTGAGCTCTCCCAAACTCCATCCTCTATCTTAAACCCTCAAACCCAACATCTCAGAGTTTGGAAATTACGGGAGTTATGAAATTACGGAGTTTTGAGGCGGAAAAAGCCCCCGGATCCCCTCGGGCCCCTCAGGCCCCTCACGGCGGCCAAGATGGCGGCGCGGCCTCACCTCAGCCGACCCCCCCCCGTTCCCGCCCCGCCGCGCGCGGGGCACGACGGGAACCGCCCTCAGCCGGGACCCGCCATTTTCTGCCGGGAAAGGCGGGAAGGGGGAGATCGAAGCCGCCGCAGCTGCACCGCGGGACCCGCACGGCTCCAGCGCCGCCGCCAGCGCCGCTCGCAGGTACCGGGAGCGCGGCGGCGGGCGGGGGTCGGTACCGGGGAGTGGTTTTAAATTATACTCTATCTGTTACTGCATCTTTTTTTCTTATAAGATGTTCACTGTCTCAAGCTGTCAGTTAGTTTGGCAGAAGATATTTTTCATGTCTGATCTTTTCAATGACTTTATCATTTACCTTCAACCTCTCACAAAGGTCTTTGGAGTAGTCACAGTTAAACATGCTTAGGATTTCTTAGAGTTCAGGAGAGAGAAGACAAGTAGCAGAATTAAAACAGCAATGAGAAATCAATATTACAGTGCTGGTCTCCTGAAGATCTATGGACCAGGGAATCAGGAATTCTCTGAGGTGCTGTGCAAACACTGCACTCCCTCTACACACGTGCTCTGCCCTGTAGCTTCCTCAAAGAGCTGGGTGGGAAACAAAGCCAGAAGGTCATGTTCTCCTGTCTTGCAGGCGTGAAGGCATTCATCACAGGGCCAGGGCTTTGTGTTGTTTCAGCACTTCATCACATTTCATTTCTTTCCCTGTCTCTCCTACCTGTGTGTGTGGTCAGAAATGTTTGGAAAAAAATGTAGCTTCTGCTTTCTGACTCTTGTCCTTAAGCATGGCAGATGGCAGCTCAGTTTCAGAGCATGCTCTAGCAGACTTTGATTAAAAGTTAGCAAGCATGGGTGTTCAGGCTTTGCTTCCAGTCGTTTGGCAGTTCCCCATTGTTAATTGTTGCTGTTTTCACTAAAGTCCTTTTGCTGAATCAGCCAAAGCAAATTCCACAGTGACAGACTTACAAGGGGAGAATATAGCTTTAAATAGAAAATAGTAGGATCCTGGTATGTATCACAGATAATTTAACATCTGTTCATGTATTTTATCTGTGGTACTTACCTTTTGTTAACAAAAGCCTTAGTTTTTGAGGCAAATAATTGCATCATCATGGGAAAATAATGTCTTCAGTATACTTTACTCCTAGTCCAGTTCCTGTTTCTTTAGAAGCACCCTGTGACACCCCATATAACTTATTTTTTGGATGGTTATAAGATAGTGCTGACAGCCTTCTGAGAGCCCTCCTTCAAGCTCTGCATAGTGGTAGCTGATAATTTTGTGAAAATAAAAGGGACACTGGGGGGGACTGGGGGGGAATGGGATGGGAATTGGGGACACTGGGGGGGACTGGGGACACTGGGATGGGACTGGGGACACTGGGGGGACCGGGGACACTGGGATGGGAACTGGGGACACTGGGGGGGACTGGGGGGGAATGGGATGGGAATTGGGGACACTGGGGGGGACTGGGGACACTGGGGGGGACTGGGAGTGACTCAGGGGACTGGGTGGGACTGGGGACGCTGGGGGATAATGGGCCAGGGAGGGGACACAGGTGTGGCACAGGTGGGTGACAGGGACACTGGGATGGATGACAGGGACAGGGAGGGGACACTTGGGGGTGACACAGGTGGGTGGCAGGGACATGGGGGTGACACAGGTGAGGCACAGGTGGGTGACACAGGGACACAGGTGGGTGGCAGGGACACAGAGAGGACACAGGTGAGCACAGGTGGGTGACACAGGGACACGGGGGTGACACAGGTGGGTGGCAGGGACACAGAGGGGACACAGGTGGGGGTCAGCCCCCCCGGCGGCCGTGCCACACGCGTGTGTCACCTGTCCCCAGCCCCGGCACGGTGGCGCTGCGCGAGATCCGGCGCTACCAGAAATCCACGGAGCTGCTGATCCGGAAGCTTCCGTTCCAGCGGCTGGTCAGGGAGATCGCGCAGGACTTCAAAACAGACCTGCGCTTCCAGAGCGCCGCCATCGGGGCCCTGCAGGTGAGGGACACACCTGGGCACACACCTGTGTCTCACCTGTGTCACACCTGTGTCACCCGTGTCTCACCTGTGTCACACCTTTGTCACCTTGTCTCACCTGTGTCACACCTGTGTCACACCTGCGTCTCACCTGAGTCACACCTGTGCAGGAGGCCAGCAAGGTGTACCCTGGTGGGACTCAGGGGGGTGGCAGGTGACCCCATAGGTGTCTCACCTGTCCCTCACCTGTCTCACCTGTCCCCAGGAGCTCAGCAAGGCATACCTGGTGGGGCTGTTCAATGACACAGGGGGGTGACACAGGAGTGACAGAGGGAAAGGTGACTCCGTGGCTGTCACACACGTGTCACACCTGTCTCACCTGTCCCTCACCTGTCCCAGGAGGCCAGCGAGGCGTACCTGGTGGGGCTGTTCGAGGACACAGGGGGGTGACAGGTGACCCCGTGTGTGTCACATGTGTCGCACCTGTGTCTAACCTGTGTCTCACCTGTGTCACACCTGTCCCAGGAGGCCAGCGAGGCGTACCTGGTGGGGCTGTTCGAGGACACAGGGGGGTGACAGGTGACCCCGTGTGTGTCACACGTGTCACACCTGTGTCTCACCTGTGTCACACCTGTCCCTTACCTATGTCACCTGTCCCAGGAGGCCAGCGAGGC
>NW_024505793.1:0-324 GCF_017590055.1 Onychostruthus taczanowskii | reverse complement strand
TCAGTTTCGGGGTCTGTCAGTTTTGGGCTCTCTCAGTTTTGGGTGCAGCATTTTCTGTGAGGTTTTGGGGTCTGTCAGTTTTGGGGTGCAGCATTTTCGGGGTCTGTCAGTTTTGGGGTCTGTCAGTTTTGGGTACAGCAGTTTTGGGGTGCAGCAGTTTGGGGGTCTGTCAGTTTTGGGGTTTGCCATTTTTGGGGTCCCCAGGCACGTCGACGGACGTGAGCCGCTTCGCGGGCCAGCTGGAGCACGTGTTCGAGGCCAGCACGGCCGGGGTCGCCATCCAGGCCCCGCAGCTGGACATCAACACCGTGGCGGCCGGGGGGG
>NW_024505792.1:0-324 GCF_017590055.1 Onychostruthus taczanowskii | reverse complement strand
GGGGGTCTTTGATGGTTTATGACAACTAAGACATAACAATTGCCTCTCATTAGAGTAGTTGAGCCAAGTATGCCCCTTCAGAGGAGATAAACACCTTCAGACCTACATGTGAATGTCCCAGCATCCCTCGCCCAGAGGGAAGTTTACACCTGAGCCAGTTATATAAAGGAGGACATGATAAAAAGCACTACCCCACCTCCCAGGATCTGCTGCTTATCAGCCTCTCCCTGGCTCAAACTCCAGCTTCTTGCTAAACAAAAGTTGATTTGTGGTGGTCATTCCCTGGTGCTCACACCCGCTGCACCTGGGCTGTTACCTTGCACA
>NW_024505791.1:0-324 GCF_017590055.1 Onychostruthus taczanowskii | reverse complement strand
TTTTTTTTTTTTCCGGTTGCTTTTATATTAAAGGCGTTTACCAGCCGTGCTAAAATAATTTCAGCTGAGCACTGAAATTAAATAATGGCGGTTATTGAGGGGTTAAAATGTCTGTTATGCATTAGGAATTGTTTACAGGCAGTAATCATTTCGAAAGGGAACAAGATTTTATAAAGAACCCCAATATGGAAAAGGGGGAAAATGAAAAAGGAATAATCGTTTGATAAACGGAATAATAATTTGCGAAAAGGGGAAGAATACTTCAAAAAAGAGGAGCAATAATTGGAAAAGGAATAACAATTTTATAGAGGGAAAAGGAGTTTT
>NW_024505790.1:0-324 GCF_017590055.1 Onychostruthus taczanowskii | reverse complement strand
TAATGCTGAGGAGGAGGAGCTCCCCAGGCCGATGGCTCCCGAGGTGGACCAGGAACCAGCTTTTCCTGTGCTCAGCCAGAAGATGCCAACAGCAGAGACTGACAGGTCAGTCTTTGCTGCAGAGGGCCCCCGAGGAGGCAGCCAGGCACTGCTGGTCTTGGCCCAGCACATCAACACAGAGACCACCAGCCAGGCTTTGCCACAGATGCAGAAATCTGGCCAGCAGCCAGAGGAACTGAGGGAGCTGGAGCTAAGTGTGGCTGCACAAGAAGAATCAGCAGCTCCAGGAGAAAGGGAATCAGTCGCCATCTCTGCCCCTGCTTC
>NW_024505789.1:0-324 GCF_017590055.1 Onychostruthus taczanowskii | reverse complement strand
GGTAGCAGGGGGGCCACAAAGGTGGCTCCTGTGAGAAGATGCTAGAAGATTCCACCGTGTCTGACAGAACCAGTCTCTAATGGATTAGAAGATGGACATGCTGCTGACCAAGACTGGGACAATTACAGATTATGGTAATGCCTCTGTGAAAACATAGTTAAGAAGAAATAAAAGCAAAAGGTGTAGGGCAGTTGTAATTTTCCAGGAAGAGAAGGAGTAAGAACATGTAAGAGAAACAACAATAGAGACACCAAGGTCAGTAAACGGGGAGGAGGAAGAGGTGCTTCAGTAGCTGGTGCTGAGATTCCTCTGCAGCCGTGGTGA
>NW_024505788.1:0-324 GCF_017590055.1 Onychostruthus taczanowskii | reverse complement strand
TTTCCCTGATGGATTTGTCTCTTGCAGCGCTGTCCATCCACCAGCTCGCTGCCCAAGGGGAGCTCATCCAGCTGAAGGAGCACCTGAGGAAAGGTTGGTGTCCCTTTGGCCCTGCCAGGACCTGCCAGGTCCCCTCTGGTGACCTCCCACTTGCATTCCACCCAGCCATAACACCACTGGAATTGGGGCTTCTTGTGGAGATTTCTCCAGTTTTGCAGATGGGAAAGATCCTCAAAAATCCTCAATTCCAACCATCCAGCAGCTGGCTGAGGTGGTTTACCAGCCCTTACTGGTTGTACTGGTTGAACTGGGAGCAGGGGGGGG
>NW_024505787.1:0-324 GCF_017590055.1 Onychostruthus taczanowskii | reverse complement strand
TCCCTCACGTGAATTTTGGGGTCCCCGCCCCCCGGTGACCCCCGACCCCCCCAGGAGTCTCTGCAGAAGTTCTGTGATTCGCTGGAGCAGATGATGGACAGCCACGAGGTCTGCAGGCCACGCCCCCTTCCCCACGGCCACGCCCCTTACCCCGACCCCACCCCTTTCCTTTAAACCACGCCCAGTAACTTTAAGCCACACCCATATCATCTAAGCCACGCCCATTATATTTAAGCCTCTCCTCATCCCATTGAGCCACGCCCCCTCAATTTAAGCCACGCCTTTTCCCCAACCCCACCCACTTCCTTTAAGCCACGCCCATTC
>NW_024505786.1:0-324 GCF_017590055.1 Onychostruthus taczanowskii | reverse complement strand
ATATCATTGCCCCAGGCAGCACCTTTCTTCTTTTCCCCTTTCAACACACAAAGGCAACATGAAATAAAAGGTTGAGCTCTTCAGAATATTTTTCGCCCAAAATCAACAACTACAGTACAATTAAAAGAATGAGCACTTCTGATTAATCAAACTGACAGTTTTACTTCCTCATTAGAAGAACGGTTTTTCTACCAGCAGAGTCCAATAGAGATGAACTGACAGACATTAATATAATTAAGTGCAGGAAAAATTAGACTATAGAAAACAGGTAAAAAATGTTGTACAAAATAAAAACCCCTTTGTATCATCTTTCAGTTCTTATCC
>NW_024505785.1:0-324 GCF_017590055.1 Onychostruthus taczanowskii | reverse complement strand
TTCTCTCCTCTGCTTCCCGTGCCAGACTCTTATTGCTTATTTTGATATATTTGTGAAGGAAGGAGTTTTTGGTCTATTCCATGTACCACAATGTCCTGTTGAGCTGTGGAATGTACTCAGTGAGGATGTGAGACCATCAGAATTTAAAAATATGAGGAGGCATCTCAGGTTTTGAAGCAGAAAAATTTTATTGAGGCAAAGGAATGAAGAGGCAGGAGGAAAAAGAGGAAGGGTTCCAGTATAAGGTGCAAGTACAGAGACCATCAGCCAAGGAGATTGGCTTGCAGGAGCTTTTGCAGAGTCCCGAGCTGGTGGTGTCAGGAG
>NW_024505784.1:0-324 GCF_017590055.1 Onychostruthus taczanowskii | reverse complement strand
CCGGCCCCCCCGGCCCCCGGTGCCGCCGCTCACCCTCCTCCCCGTACTTGTCGAAGATCTCCCGTTTTTTGGGGTCGCTGAGCACGTCGTAGGCCTCGGCCACCTCCTTGAAGCGCTGCTCGGCTCCGGGGGAGCGGTCCTTGTCGGGGTGGCAGCGCAGCGCCTGCCGCCGGTACGCGCGGCGGATGTCGGCGGGGGAGGCCCCCCGGGACAGCCCCAGCGTGCGGTAATAATCCTTGCCCATGGCCGCCCCCGCTGCTCTGGCACCGGGCACGGCGAGGCTCCGCGGGACGGGCACGGGGAGGGAGCCCCGAGGGGCGGGGG
>NW_024505783.1:5806-7675 GCF_017590055.1 Onychostruthus taczanowskii | reverse complement strand
AGAAATCCCCCAAAAATTCCAAAGAAACCCCAAAAAAATTCCAAAGAAATTCCAAAAAAAATTTAAAAAAAATTCCCCCCAATATTCCCAAGGAATTCCCCAAAAAATTCCTAAGGAATTTTAAAAATATCCCCAGGAGATTCCCAAGGAATTCCCAAAGAATTCCAAAGAAATTCCCAAAAAATTTTTTAAAAATTCCCAAGGAATTCCTAAAAAAATTTCCCCAAAAATTCCCTTGGAATTCCCCCCAATATTCCCAAGGAATTCCCAAAGAATTCAAAAAAATTCCCAAAAAATTAAAAAAGAATTCCCAAGGAATTTCCAGAAAATTCCCCCCAATATTCCCAATGAATTCCTCAAAAAATTTCCCCAGAAATTCCCAAGGAATTCCCCCAAAAATTCCCCCAAAAATTCCTGAGGAATTAAAAAAAAATTCCCCAGAAGATTCCCAAGGAATTCTCCCAAAAAATTCCCCCAAAAATTCCAAAGAAATCCCCCAAAAATTCCAAAGAAATTCCCAAAAAAGTTTAAAAAAATTCCGAAGGAATTCCCAGAAAATTCCTCCCAATATTCCCAAGGAATTCCCCAAAAAATTCGCCCCAAAATTCCAAAGGAATTCCCAAAGAATTAAAAAAAAAATGCTCAAGGAATTTAAAAAAGAATTCCCCCCAAAATTCCCAAGGAATTCCCAGAAAATTCCCCCCAGTATTCCCAAGGAATTCCCCAAAAAAATCCCCAAACATTCCCAAGAAATTTCCAAGAAATTCCCAAAAAATTCTCCCAGAAATTCCCAAAAATTCCCTCAGAATTCCTCCAAAAAATTCCCCCCAGAAATTCCCAAGGAATTCCCAGAAAATTCCCCCCAATATTCCCAATGAATTCCTCAAAAAATTTCCCCAAAAATTCCCTTGGAATTCCCAAGGAATTCCCCCAAAAGTCCAAAGGAATTCCCAAAGAATTCCCTAAAAAATTCCTGAGGAATTTAAAAAAAATTCCTCAGAAGATTCCCAAGGAATTCCCAGAAAATTCCCCCCAGAAATTCCCAAGGAATTCCCAGAAAATTCCCCCCAATATTCCCAAGGAATTTCTCAAAAAATTCCCAAGGAATTTTAAAAAAATACCCACAAAAATTCCCAAGGAATTCCCAGAAAATTGCCAAGGAATTCCCAAAAAATTCCCCCCAGAAATTCCCAAAGAATTCCCAAAAATAGCCCCAAATTCTTGGGAGAGAACCCCAAATCCATTGGAATTCCATCAGGAAAAACCCCAAATCCATGGGAAAAAAAACCCAAATCCATGGGAATTCCATGAGGAAAAATCCCAAATCCACGGGAATTCCATCGGGAAAAACCCCAAATCCATGGGAGAAAACCCCAAATCCATGGGAGAAAACCCCAAATCCATGGGAGAAAACCCCAAATCCACGGGAATTCCATAAGGAAAAACCCCAAATCCATGGGAATTCCATCAGGAAAAACCCCAAATCCATGGGAATTCCATCAGGAAAAACCCCAAATCCATGGGAGAAAACCCCAAATCCATGGGAGAAAACCCCAAATCCATGGGAGAAAACCCCAAATCCACGGGAATTCCATAAGGAAAAACCCCAAATCCATGGGAATTCCATCAGGAAAAACCCCAAATCCATGGGAATTCCATCAGGAAAAACCCCAAATCCATGGGAGAAAACCCCAAATCCATGGGAGAAAACCCCAAATCCATGGGAGAAAACCCCAAATCCACGGGAATTCCATAAGGAAAAACCCCAAATCCATGGGAATTCCATCAGGAAAAACCCCAAATCCATGGGAGAAAACCCCAAATCCATGGGAGAAAACCCCAAATCCACGGGAATTCCATAAGGAACCA
>NW_024505783.1:0-4980 GCF_017590055.1 Onychostruthus taczanowskii | reverse complement strand
CGTTTTTCCGGCCTTTTCCCGGGCGTTTTTCCGGCCTTTTCCCGGCCGTTTTTCTGGAGGATTCCCGGCCGTTTTTCCGGCCTTTTCCCGGGCGTTTTTCCGGCCTTTTCCCGGCCGTTTTTCTGGCCTTTTCCCGGCCGTTTTTCCGGCCTTTTCCCGGGCGTTTTTCCGGCCTTTTCCCGGGCGTTTTTCCGTCCTTTTCCCGGGCGTTTTTCCGGCCTTTTCCCGGCCGTTTTTCTGGCCTTTTCCCGGCCGTTTTTCCGGCCTTTTCCCGGAGGATTCCCGGCCGTTTTTCCGGCCTTTTCCCGGGCGTTTTTCCGGCCTTTTCCCGGCCGTTTTTCTGGCCTTTTCCCGGCCGTTTTTCCGGCCTTTTCCCGGGCGTTTTTCCGGCCTTTTCCCGGGCGTTTTTCCGTCCTTTTCCCGGGCGTTTTTCCGGCCTTTTCCCGGAGCATTCCCGGGCGTTTTTCCGACCTTTTCCCGGGCGTTTTCCCGGCCTTTTCCCGGAGCATTCCCGGGCGTTTCTCCGGCCTTTTCCCGGGCCTTTTCCCGGCCTTTTCCCGGAGCATTCCCGCTTTTCCGGCAGGCCACGCGCGCCCTGGCTGAGCTGGTGTCGGTGCCGGAGGCGGCGGCCGCGGTGCTGGAGCGATTCCCGGAGCTCTTCCCGGGGCTGCTGCTGCGCCTGGGCTGCGCCCTGGGCCTGAGGCTGCCCAAATTCCTGCAGGGCCGGGAGACGGGCGGCCTGCAGCCCTGCAGGTGGGGAAGAGGGGGAAAAGTGGGAATTCTATGGGGGAAAGGTGGGAATTCTCCCGGAGCTGCTGCTGCGCCCTGGGCCTCAGGCTGCCCAAATTCCTGCAGGGCCGGGAGACGGGCGGCCTGCAGCCCTGCAGGTGGGGAAGAGGGGGAAAAGTGGGAATTCTATGGGGGAAAGGTGGGAATTCTCCCGGAGCTGCTGCTGCGCCCTGGGCCTCAGGCTGCCCAAATTCCTGCAGGGCCGGGAGACGGGCGGCCTGCAGCCCTGCAGGTGGGGAAGAGGGGGAAAAGTGGGAATTCTATGGGGGAAAGGTGGGAATTCTCCCGGAGCTGCTGCTGTGCCCTGGGCCTGAGGCTGCCCAAATTCCTGCAGGGCCGGGACACGGGCGGCCTGCAGCCCTGCAGGTGGGGAAAAGGGGGAAAAGTGGGAATTCCGTGGGGGAAAGGGGGAATAGTGTGGGATTCCATGGGGAAAGGGGGAATTCCGTGGGGAAAAGTGGGAATTCCGTGGGGCAAAGGGGGCAAGAATGGTGAAAAGTGGGAATTCCCTGGGGAAAAGTGGGGATTCCATGGGGGAAAAGTGGGAATTCCATGGGGAAAAGTGGGGATTCTGTGGGGAAAATCCCTGGGGAAAAAGTAGGGAAAAGTGGGAATTCCATGGGGGAAAAGGGGGGGATTCCATGGGGAAAAGTGGGAATTCTATGGGGAAATGGGGAAAAGTGGGAATTCCAGGGGGAAAAGTGGGAATAGTGTGGGATTCCATGGGGGAAAGTGGGAATTCCATGGGGAAAGGGGGAAAAGGTGGGAATTCCATGGGGAAAAGTGGGAATAGTGTGGGATTCCATGGGGAAAAAGAGGGAATTCCCTGAGGAAAAGTGGTGAAAAGGGGGAAGTATCTGGGGAAAAATGGGGATTCCATGGGGAAAAGTGGGAATTCCATGGAGGAAAGGTGGGAATTCCATGGGGGAAAGGTGGGGATTCCATGGGGAAAAGGGGGCAAAAATGGTGAAAACTGGGAATTTCCCCGGGGAAAAGTAGGGGAAAGTGGGGGAATTCCATGGGGGAAAGGGGGAATCACCTGGGGAAAAGTGGGAATTCCATGGGGAAAAGGGGGGATTCCTTGGGGAAAAGTGGGAATTCTATGGGGAAAAGGGGGGATTCCATGGGGAAAAGTAGGTAAGAGGGGGGATTCTATGGGGAAAAGTGGGGGAATTCCATGGGGGAAAGGGGGAATCACCTGGGGAAAAGTGGGAATTCCATGGGGAAAAGGGGGGATTCCTTGGGGAAAAGTGGGAATTCCCTGGGGAAAAGTAGGTAAGAGTGGGGATTCTATGGGGAAAAGTGGGGGAATTCCATGGGGGAAAGTGGGGGAAAAGCAGGGAAAAGTGGGAATTCCAGGGGTGAAAGTGGGGGAATTCCATAGGGGAAAGTGGGGAAAAAGTGGGAATACCCTGGAAAAGTGGGAAGTAGCTGGGGAAAAGGTGGGAATCCATGGAGTAAAGTGGGGAAAGGTGGGAATTCCAAGGGGAAAAGTGGCGGAAAAGTAGGGAAAAGTGGGAATTCCACGGGGAAAAGTGGGTGTTTTGTGGGGGAAAATGGTGAAAAGTGGGAATTCCCTAGGGAAAAGTGATTATTCCTTGGGGAAAAGTGGGAATTCTATAGAGAAAGGGGGGTAAAAGTGGGAATTCCGTGAGGAAAATGGGGGGAAAAGTGGGAATTCCATGGGGGAAAAGTGGGGAATTCCATGGGGAAAAGGGGGCAAAAATGGTGAAAACTGGGAATTTCCCCGGGGAAAAGTAGGGGAAAGTGGGGGAATTCCATGGGGGAAAGGGGGAATCACCTGGGGAAAAGTGGGAATTCCATGGGGAAAAGGGGGGATTCCTTGGGGAAAAGTGGGAATTCTATGGGGAAAAGGGGGGATTCCATGGGGGAAAAGGGGGAAAAGTGGGGGATTCCATGGGGGAAAGTGGGAATCACCTGGGGAAAAGTGGGGATTCCGTGGGGAAAAGTGGGAATTCCATGGGGAAAAGTGGGAATTCCATGGGGAAAAGTGGGGATTCCTGGGGGAAAAGTGGGAATTCCCTGGGGAAAAGTAGGTAAGAGTGGGGATTCTATGGGGAAAAGTGGGGGAATTCCATGGGGGAAAGTGGTGAAAATTGGGAATACCCTGGAAAAGTGGGAAGTAGCTGGGGAAAAGGTGGGAATCCATGGAGTAAAGTGGGGAAAGGTGGGAATTCCAAGGGGAAAAGTGGGGGAAAAGTAGGGAAAAGTGGGAATTCCACGGGGAAAAGTGGGTGTTTTGTGGGGGAAAATGGTGAAAAGTGGGAATTCCCTAGGGAAAAGTGATTATTCCTTGGGGAAAAGTGGGAATTCTATAGAGAAAGGGGGGTAAAAGTGGGAATTCCGTGAGGAAAATGGGGGATTCCCTGAGGAAAAGTAGAAATTTCATGGGGAAAAGTTGGGATTCCCTGGGGAAAAGGGGAATTTTGTGGGGAAAAGTGGGAATTCCCTTGAGGAAAACTGGGGATTCTATGGGGAAAACTGGGGAAAAGTGGGAATTCCCTTGAGGAAAACTGGGGATTTGATGGGGAAAAGTGGAAATTCCATGGGGAAAGTGAGGGAAAGGGGGCAAAAATGGGGATTCCCTAGGGAAAAATTGGGAACTAGCTGGGGAAAAGTGGGAATTCCCTGTGGAATTTTGTGGGGAAAAGGGGGAATTCCCTGGAGAAAAGGGGGAATTCCCTGGAGAAAAGTGGGGGAAAGGAGGGATTCCATGGGGGGAAAAGTGGGAATTCTTTGGGGAAAAGTGGGAATTATATAGGGAAAGAGGGGATTCCATAGGGAAAGGGGGGGATTCCCTGGGGAAAAGGGGGGAAAAACAGGGATTCTGTGGAGAAAAGTGGGAATTTTGTGGGGAAAAGTGGGAATTCTGTTGGAAATTCCATGGGAAAAGGGGGTTTGGGGGGAAAACGTGGTGGGGGATTGATGGGATGATGGGGTGGGATGGGATTTATGGGATTTGGGGGATGGGATTTATGGGAATTATGGGATGGGGGAGGATGGAATGGGATAATTGAATTTGTAGGATTTATAGGATGGGATAATGGGGTGGGATTTGTAGAATTTATGGGATAATGGGATCATGGGATGGGATCCATGGGATTTGTGGATTCATGGGATGGGATAATGGAATAATGGGATGGGATGTTGGACCAGATTCCCAAAAAAAAAGGAGGAGTGGTGGAGTGAATTCCAGAGAAACCAGGGCTGCCCCATCCCTGGAAGTGTCCCCTGGAAAAACTGGGAATGGGCTGATCCCGAAATTCCCTCCATCCCAGACCAGTCCAGAATTCCATGGACATCCCTGGAATTGTCCCAAGGGAATGGCACCACCCTGAAATCCCCTCCATTCCCACCCCATTCCCACATTCCGGAGTTTCCCCGAGCCCGGCACATCCCGAGCTTTCCTTAATTAGTCCTTAATTAATCCCAGAAGCTCCGAGGGCTCTCCAGCACTCCGGGATTTTTTTCCCCCCGGAATTTTGCCATTCCCATTCCTTGTCCCGCTTTTCCTGGGCCATCCAAACCGGGGAAAACTCCACAGGGATCTTTCCAGCTCCTGTGGAGGATTTTTTTTTTTGGGAAAACTCCCGGATTTTCCATCGGGAATCCACCTTTGGGCCCCTTCCTTGGGTTTTCCCCATGGGATCCTGGATCTTTTGGAATCACGGAAAACCTCTGGGATGGTCCAAGGAATCCAAGGACGCTCCAGCTCCCAGGGAATGTTTTCCAGGGCAATTCCCGCGTTTGGGATCTGTTCTCCGCCATTCCCAAATTTCCAGAGGCCGCACTGGAATCCTTGGGGTTCTCCCATCCCCACAAATTCCATGGGAATGGGACAAATCCCAGTGGGGAAATCCGAATCCCGGATTCCCTTCGCGTGTGGGATCCCCGTTCCGACAGCCGGGATTTATCCCTGGAACCCCTTCCCGGTGTTTTGACGGGATAACGGATCTTTTCCAGAGCAATCCCAGCCCTATAAATCGTTCATTCCATGAAAAAAAAAATCCTTCAAGTAGCTCCGCGGAGTTTTTCCCCTTCCCATTTTTTTTTGTCTTGGATCCCGTTCCCGGTGCGCTGGGATGGCTCCAAGTCCGGCATTCCCGGCGTCCCCGGGCACGGAATTCCCTTGGGATGTCCTGGATGGAGCCGGAGCCAAATCCAAATCCA
>NW_024505782.1:3814956-3843605 GCF_017590055.1 Onychostruthus taczanowskii | reverse complement strand
CACACACACAGGGCTGAGCACACACGCCTCCTGCTCCTCCTGCAGGACAAGGGAGCCGCTGCAGGCAGAGCCGAACACCGGCAGCCCGGGCAGAGGCGGGGCAGAGCTGGGACATAGCCTGGGACAGAGGGGCAGAGCAGTGGCAGAGCAGGGACAGAGCAGGGGCAGAGCCCCTCAGCAGTGCCCTGCTCCCAGCTCTCCAGGAGGAACTCGTCTGGGTTGCACTGGTACTGACCTGCAGCCTCCCGTCCAGCGTTCTCTGTATCGTAACACACTTGCTCGGGTGAGCTCCGTTTGTGGTTATAGCTGTAATCAAAGAATCCAATTCATCTTTTTTCTCCTTTAGCTTTTTAACTAAACTTTCAATTGCGCGCTTTGCGAAAGTTTCGCTCTCTCCACCTTGTCGATGGCACATCAAGCTGTGAACAATGCTCAGACAAGCATCATTACTTGTTGGTGTGTTAGTAATAGACATATTGTCCATTTGTCACAGCTTTTTCTTTCAGATCAAATGTCAGTTTTGGGGGCTGTTATGACTTTCAAGCTGATGAACAAGAGGTGATCCAAGTTAAGTGTTAGATGTACTGTCTCTTGGTAAAACCTAGGAGGAAAAAATATCTACATTAGAATTGTTTTTAACAAATCGCAGATCACGTTTCTAAGGAAGTCTGTGGCTTTTTTTCTTCTTTTATTTTCAAGCTACGTGCAGGATATTAAAAGCACACGAAAAAACTGCATTGCTTGTCCCATGACAGCTAAAACATGCCTAAGGGGCCCCCTGCACAGTTTTAGATGTAAGATTTATTCTTCCCCTAGTAACAATATTTAAATAAAGGTTACAGTTTGTACGCGTAGAAAGGCAGGGATCTTTAGGTGAATCAGGAGAAGGAGAGCAATGATTTTCACCCCGGCAGGATGAAAGCCAGTGAGAACACGGGGTGGGAGCCCAGGGTGCTGATGTGCACAAGCCCTGAGCAGCGAGGAAGCACCGAGGCACACCAGGATCACCTCTCACCTCCCGCCAGCTCTGCTTCTCCTCGCTAACCAGAAAGGCAAAATCCGTACCTGGCCATTCCCTTAACACACATTTAGGTGGCTCAGGATCACGTGTGTCTTTGGATATGAAAACCCCAGCATTTGTCTTTTCTGGATCAAGACAGACCGCCCAGAGCCACTCAGAAAATCCCCTTCCCACTTGTCTTCCTCAGCCCCTCCAGCTGCTCTGGCTCTTCAGGCAGCTCTGGCTCCACGTAATCACCAGCCAAGACATTTCCACAGGCTCTGGCTTCCCTAAAACACTGGCAGCAAACACACAGAAGTGATTTTACCACGTTTTCTGGGTAAGCTCAGAAAAGCAGCCTTTCTGAAAACTACCGCGTCATTCCCGACCGTGTAAATACAATATATCTGATTTCAGAAGTTCAGGGAAAAACAAGCCTGTCACTTTATCTGAGGAGGAACACATCCAGTCAGAGACCTGTTACTGCACTGGAATTTTCCATGTTATTAGAGGCACTGAAGTAGCAGCTATTTATTGGAAACAAATGCGTTGCACAAAAATAAGAGTGTGATGTTAATTTAGAAAGTTATGGCATCACACAGTGTGAACACATGGCTTGCCCCCTTGTAAAACTAATGCTGTTAGACAAACCCAGCACAATTTTAAAAGGAAACACACTCTTCCTTATTCGATATTTTCTACAGTTTTAAATGGAATACATCATGCTTTGGTACATTTGAAAAAATGCACGGTGAAAATCCTTCCCCCTCCCTCCCATATTCCAGCCTTTTCTTCTTTTGTAAGGATGCTTCTGCACATAATTTTTTCCCAAAGGAAAACAATTATCTCTAAATTTGAGTAGGATCACGGATTTTACCTAGCTATTAAAATTTCTCCCTCTGTGCTGAGGTTTTTTTGTGCTTCAATTCAATAAGCCCCTTTCAAAAATCAAGCTTAAACTGCCAGTCATTCTCTATGGCAACTCACACTAATCTGTAAAAGCCTGTCAGCTAAAACAGAATAGAACATCATTTTCCTTAAATACAGAACACCACCCCAGCTAGATATGCATAAGTAATCACAAATAAACCCTGATAAAGCTATTAGCTAAAGGAGCTTTAAATAAAGAGACGATTAAAATTAGACACGCAGCTTCATCTCCTACAACCCCAAAACCATGAATGAGAATTCTGCTTTCAGAAGGTCCAGATCAAGCAAATAAGACCTTATTCAATCAGAATGCTCTCCAGAAATGAGTGCTCAGCAGTTCTGAAAGCAGGGCCACTGGCTCAGGATTTTGGGCGCTGCTGCTGTGTGAGCAGCTCAGGAGCGCCCGGGCAGGAACGGTGTCCGTGCCACAGCAGAGGGCTGAGGGCAGCAGAGCTGTGACACATTTCTCCACAAGCACCGCTGTGTTTTGAGGGCAGGCCGAGTTTCCACGCTCCACAGACGCAGTTTCTCACAAACAGCTCGAGGAGCCCATCTTCAGCTCAGTCACACCTTGCAGAGGTGTCTCGGCACCTCCTCACTGCGCCGGGCACAGAGAGAGGAACCAGCACGCAAAAAAAGGGAGAGCTAAGGTAAAGCACTATCAAGTGTTTCACAGAGTTACAGACCTGGCAACACTCAGGGTCAAGGGTTTTAAAGGTCTTTTCCAGCCTTAACAAGCCCATGATTCTGCGCTACATAAAACAGTTTGTTTCATTAACTAAGAAGTAACCAGTAAATTACAAAACAAGCAAACAACAACTAGAGTTCCAGGTAAGCTAGGCACCAGAACAAGAACCTCGGAAGGGAGGCAAATCCAAAAGACAGAAGAAGTTTAGATTGACAGGTAATTACAATCGCCTTTCAAACCTGTCTCTCAGAGAAGGATAACCAGCTGCTGCCTGCAGGCAGACGCAGACCTGAACAAACTCCATCACTGCACACGCTGCCTCCCCACGGCAGCGCAGACATGCAGCCCGTGCAGTAAAACGAAGCACAGACATGCAGCCCGTGCAGTAAAACGAAGCACAGACATGCAGCCCGTGCAGTAAAACGAAGCACAGACATGCAGCCCGTGCAGTAAAACGAAGCACAGACATGCAGCCCGTGCAGTAAAACGAAGCAGCTGTCTAACTCTGGGAATGCAGCAGTGGTGGCACACGCCTCCCTGCAAGGCTGACTCTGCCAGAAGGAGTTACCTGAACAACACAGAGGGATCCCAAAAGGGCGAGCCGCTCTCCTGGAGTCGCACACGGCTGACTCACCCACGGGGGAGCTGCCAGGAGACTGCCCTACTTATACTCGCCTTAGGGGCAGGAATGCTGACCCAGACTGTGCCACTGTTTTTGGATCAGCTGGGACACGCTCTCTCCAAACAGCGATTATCTTATCTCACCGCTGTGCCCAGATAACGGAGACAAGGCTCCACACTCAGCATCCTCGGCACAGGCCGCGGGAGGGCATTCCCTCCTGCGAAAGCCAGGGGCTCCTGGTCAGCCAGAGACACACCAGGCGACGCACAAACAGCACATGAAGGGATAAACATTTATGGAACAGAAACCCAGCATCATTTATGGAACAGAAACCCAACATTCCACCTCGTGTGCCAGCACCTCCTCGGCCGCACCAGCAAGGCAGCGCTACAGACCAGCACAGCCCAGAACAAAAAAACACGGGCAGGAAAAACACGGCTTCCAAGCACTCCCAGCAACTCTTCAGGCAGCAAATTAAGTGTTAAGAGATAGGATCACTTGGACAGCCTCGCCTGAGGCCCATGAGTCGCTGAGGTATGTTTCAGTTCGACGTTCTGCAGACACACACACACACAGAGCCTGAGGAAGGGGGTTTAGAAACAGAAAGAAGTCTTTCTGATTTTCATGGTTAGGGAAAAAAATCTCGTGTGGATTTCACTTCCTTGCCTTTATGGAGGTGTTACCACAGCTGTGCAGAAGCTCCTCTGAGGCATAAAGGGTAGGGGCTGCTAAAAGTCTCCAAAACCTTACTAAACCCCAGTCAAAGTGCTCTAGTCATTCAGCCATGCAAATTTTAAAACTTGGCTGAAAAACCCCTTCATCCAAACAATTCCCATTTTCAACACTGTGATCCAGCAGAGATCTGCCCTGGAGCTACAAACCCAGACCCTTAAGAAACACTCACATCCTTTCCCACATGTTAAAAGCAACCTTAAAGTAATACTTTCACCCCTGAGCAGCAGTTTCTCTTCCCCCTCGCCCCCCACAGAAGCCACACTTGGCAATTTGGGGCGAGCCACCGAGCCCAAGGCAGCAAGCTCAGCCTTCACTGCTCAGAGGGAGAATTACGTGAGAAGTCGTGTGACCTGGAGGGGCCACCTCACACTTTGTTTGTCAGAGCCAGGCTGCTGAATGCTGTGCTTAAGAAAAAAAAATAATAAAAAATAAACAGCACAACTGGAAAAACAGCTCCTGCAGGCGTCCAGGCCCTCTGTAAAGGTGGGAAGGAGAGCGGGAAGCAGGGTGCTGCAGGTGCAGGAAGGCTGAGGAACACAGCACACACAGCACACACCACAGATTTGTGACTGCCACTGCTGAGTAAGACATGCACAGACTCCCCAGAAGGCTGGATGGCATAAAGCCTGGACTTTACTCTGGATCCTCTTTTATACTTTGTTCCAATACAGAGAGACCCGGTCGGTCAATTAATCAATACATTTCACCTGACTGGCTAATTAACAAGACACCTTCCTCACTAACAATCTTTGAGGAAAACAATAAAACAGAGAGTAGGAAAACACCACCTGCAGATTATTTACGATAATAAGCTATCATTATTTATCTTCAGCTCCCTAAAAGTCTCTCAGACTGATTCTGGTAAAACTTATCCCGTTTTCTCCCTCTCCCACCAGGCTGTCACATCCACAGAGCCCGAGAGCACCCTTGTGATGGAAATCCAACCAGCCTGCGGAGTCAAAATCAAAAAGGGTTTTTACACATGCTGCCGTGGCACGCCTGGGGCTCAGGAAGCCCTTGAGCAGCGAGGCAGAGAGAGAACTGCCCTCCTTGGGCACAAACTGCTCAGCAGGCAGCCCGGTGTCCCCAGAGCACCTGAGTGACCATGGGCACAGGATCCCTGACAGCCCCGTCCAACTGCCCCACAACGCAGACACAAACCAACCCTCAGCCCAGGCAGCAAATCCTGGCAGGGGCTGGTGTCACCAGCGGGGATGGGCAGTGTGACAGACGTGACACCAGCCCACGTGTCCCACGGCATTCCCCAGGTGCAGCTCCTGCAGTAAATCCTGGCAGGGGCTGGTGTCACCAGCGGGGATGGGCAGTGTGACAGTCGTGACAGCAGCCCGTGTGTCCCACGGCATTCCCCAGGTGCAGCTCCTGCAGTAAATCCTGGCAGGGGCTGGTGTCACCAGCGGGGATGGGCAGTGTGACAGACGTGACAGCAGCCCGTGTGTCCCATGGCATTCCCCAGATGCAGCTCCTGCAGTAAATCCTGGCAGGGGCTGGTGTCACCAGCGGGATGGGCAGTGTGACAGATGTGACAGCAGCCCGTGTGTCCCACGGCATTCCCCGGGAGCAGCTCCTGCAGTAAATCCTGGCAGGGCTGGTGGCCCCAGCAGGGATGGGCAGGGTGACAGACGTGACAGCAGCCCGCGTGTCCCACGGCATTCCCCGGGAGCAGCTCCTGCAGTAAATCCTGGCAGGGCTGGTGGCCCCAGCAGGGATGGGCAGGGTGACAGACGTGACAGCAGCCCGCGTGTCCCACGGCATTCCCCGGGAGCAGCTCCTGCAGTAAATCCTGGCAGGGCTGGTGGCCCCAGCAGGGATGGGCAGGGTGACAGACGTGACAGCAGCCCGCGTGTCCCACGGCATTCCCCAGATGCAGCTCCTGCAGTAAATCCTAGCAGGGGTGGTGTCACCAGCAGGGATGGGCAGTGTGACAGACGTGACAGCAGCCCGTGTGTCCCACGGCATTCCCCGGGTGCAGCTCCTGCCCTCACGCCCTGGCCACGATCCCGTCCCAGGCTGCAGACCGCTGCAGGTCTGCAGCAGCACGCCCTTCCCCAGGAGCCACCCTGCAGGGAATGCTGCTGCCCTGAGCTCCACAGAAAAACCTCCACCAAGACGAGGAAACAAAGCCATGTACACGGTAACACAGCCGCAGGGAAGGATGTGGGGGATGTAATTCTGGGAAAGGAATTAATGCAAAACACACCTGAAAGAACAAAACTGCATCTCCAAGCTGCAACCACGAAAGCAATTTTTGGGAAAGTATATCTAAGGAAAAAGAAGAATTGCTTGCTTGAAGCTGCCAGGGATGCTCTGGGAGTGTGATTCATGAGTAAGAGCCATCGCAGGCAGATCTCCAGCATTCTGATACCAGGCAGTAACGCGACACTAACGAACTGGCTAATTAGAATAGCGTGCAAATTGACGTCCTGCTAGAACATTTCACACGAGAAAGGCTCCTGCATCAGCTGCTGTCTCCAGAATTAGACAAACACAAAGATGCCAGGAATACACTTGATGGCTTTTAACCACCAGAACATTACTATGGAGTTTTGCTGTTTAATAATGCAAGGGCAGAAGTTTTATGATAAACACGATAGAGGAAAATCCATAAACCAATAAAACAAAAAGCAGCTCGTGATTTGATGAAGATATGAGTAAGTGATTAAACTGCAGATACTTTCCAGCACATTAGATTATTATCTACTTGCCCCATGGGTGAACAGCAGCAAAATGCTTGTAGACATGAGAACAATTAGCATTAAAGAGCAGGGAAGGAGCACTGAGAAGGCACCACGCTGCCCCTGCTCTGTGCAGCAGAGATAACAGTCCCCAGAACACTGTTTTTGAGCGTGCATCTGAATCATCAGTATCAATTCTCCTCACCTCTCTGGCAGCAGCTACCGAAATTCAAGACACACGGCAGCAGAACACTGGAGAACTGGAGAAGAGCTTGAAGAAAACTCTGAGCGGCAGCAGTTTTGTGTTGACACAAACTCACGACCTCCGCTGCCACTCGAGCCACACAGCTCAGCCCGGGGACATTCCCTGTGTCCCTGCACCGGGACACAGCTCAGCCCGGGGACATTCCCTGTGTCCCTGCACCGGGACACAGCTCAGCCCGGGGACATTCCCTGTGTCCCACCCTGCACCGGGACACAGCTCAGCCCGGGGACATTCCCTGTGTCCCACCCTGCCCCACGGGGAGCAGGAGATGAAATCCTGGGAGAGGCTCGTTCCCGGAGGATCCTGCAGGGCCCCCCCTCTTGGGGAGGCGTCTGCCCACAGTGGTTCATTACAGCCTCACACAGAGGAGCCCTGCCTGCCCAGGAGCGCTGTGATTTCCACAGCCCAGCAAGAGCTGAGCTAGATAACATCTGCTCTCTACAGCAATCTGCACAGGGGTGGTGTTCTCTGCCTTTGCTAGGGCTCAACAAAAACTCACCTCTGGGCACGGCAGGAAAATTCCATCCCTGACCAAAAGTACAGTTTTTCAGGAGGTTAACAGCAGAGAGAAACAGAGCTCTAAAATCCCTGCAGGACCCTAGCAGCAGCTCCTGGCCAGGATCTGCTCTCAGCACCTTTGTTCTCACCAAGCCAGTCGATTCCTCTCAAAGCTCACATCCCCATTGTGCCAGCCCAGCCTGAATGCTTTATGTAAAGAGCTATCTGCTTAAAAACGGGATTCTAATCAGCCTGAGGCACTCGGTGCTTCTCCCTGGGCCTCAGCTCTTTGAAATAAAGTTCCTGAATCAATATTAAACACGCGTGCTGATGCAACAAGCAAATCCAGAGAGGTTCATGAATGCGGAGTGGGAAGAAACTCCTCACAGTCGCAGGGAAAGGGCAGGGCTGGGAGGACAGGTGTCACTTCAAGGTGTCCCTGGGGCCCCCTGAGCTGCCCGCTGGCCAGGGCAGGGCGCTCGGCGCCAGCCCGGCTGGTGAGAGCAGGCGCTGCGGGGTGTCCGCAGCACTGGCTCTGGGCTCTAACAAGACACCATCCCGTGCGGGGTCACCCCCTGCTCCAGGCACCATCCTCGGCACGAACTGCGAGCCTCGCAGGCGGCCGAGCAGCCCAGGGAGCCCTCAGCGACTAGCACAGGCCGAGCGCAGCCGGATCCGCCGGCAGCACGGCTCTCTGCACCCCGCAGGCCACGGCACCCGCCGGGGGACCGGGCAGCCCCCACCGAACCACTGCGGGGCTTGTCCGGCCTGCGGGCAGCGCGGCCCTGCTCGGCCGGGCCACGACGGCTGCCCAGCGTCTAAAACCTAAGACTAAAAAGTTTGGTAGCCGGAGCTAGGGGGGAGGGGTTCCCGTGCTTTTCTCGCCGAGGAAAAGCGAGGAAGTGGGAAAGGGGACAGGGAGGAGGTGATGAAGGGACGGGATGGGGGTGGGGATGAGACCAGGGTCAGGAGGGCCATGAAGCGGGGAGGGAGCCCGGGAAGGAGGGGAAGGGAGCGGCGGAGGAGCCCGGCGAGGGGCCGGGAAGGAGCCCGGCGAGGCGGGGAAGCGGCCGGGGAAGGAGCCCGGGAGGGATCGCGGCGGGCGGCAGCGGGGAGCGGATGTTACCTGGGCCCGTGCGGGCGCGGCCCGAGGCCGCCGTGAGGGGCGGCAGCGGGGGAAGGCCCGGGCCTCCGCCCCCTCCCCTCGCCTCCTGCCCGCGGTGGCCGCGCCGCTCGCGGTTTGTTTTGTCGCTGTCGCTGTCGCGGCCGCCGCCGACACGTCCGGGCCGCCGCCGCCGCCGCCGCGCATGCGCCACATCCGGGTCCCGCGGCGCCTGCGCGGCGCCGAGAGGGGCGCGGGCGGGCGCGTTGTGTTTATGGTTGGCGGGCGGCGCTCCAGCGGCGCGGGGAGCGGGCGGGCGTGGAGCGGAGCGGTCACGGGATCCGTGACGGGAGAGCACCGGGACCGGGACCGGGCCTGCCCGCCGGGATGGGCCCTTCTTCCCTCCGGGATGGGCCTTTCTTCCCGCTGGGACGGGCCTGCCCGCCGGGATGGGCCCTTCTTCCCGCCGGGACAGCCGCCCGGAGCTCTGCGTGCCACGTCCGGGCCTCCTTGGGCTCCTCCAGGGCCGGGCACTCCAAAGCTTCTGGGCAGTTCCAAGGGAGTTCCTGACCACCTTTCCTTGGGGAAATTCCTGCTGTGCCCACCCTGAGCTGCCCTGGCCCAGCCTGAGGCCGTTCCCTCTCCTCCTGTCCCTGTTCCCTGGGAGCACAGCCCGACCCCCCCGGCTGTCCCCTCCTGGCAGGAGCTGTGCAGAGCCACAAGGTCCCCCCTGAGCCTCCTTTTCTCCAGGCTCAGCCCCTTCCCAGCTCCCTCAGCCTCTCCTGGGGCTCCAGCCCCTTCCCAGCCCCGTTCCCTGCCCTGGACACGCTCCAGCCCCTCGTGTCCTTTCCCAGTGGCGGTTCCAGAGCAGGACAAGGCTGGCAGTGCCAGCACAGGGGGAGCGCTGGGCCGTGAGGGCGATGCCCTAAATGTGGCCATGGGAACAAAACCCCAGCAGATGCACAGCCCCACAAGTGCAAAATCTGTCACATAACGCTGGGATGGTTTGGGTTCAAAGGAACCTTAAAGCCCATCCACCCCCAGCCATGGCAGGGACACCTTCCACTATCCCAGGATAGTGGAAAAGCCCCATCCAGCCTGGCCTTGGGCACTGCCAGGGATCCAGGGGCAGCCACAGCTGCTCTGGGCACCCTGGGCCAGGGCCTGCCCACCCTGCCAGCCAGCAATTCCTGCCCAAGATCCCAAAATCTGTGCCTGCCCTGTGGCAGTGGCAGCCATTGCCTGTGTGCTGTCCCTGCAGGCCTTGTCCCCAGTCCCTGTGCAGCTCTCCTGGAGCCCCTGGAGGCCCTGGCAGGGGCTCTGAGGTGTCCCTGGAGCCTTCTCTTGTGCAGGGGAACAGCCCCAGCTGGGCCAGGCTGGCTCCAGAGCAGAGGGGCTCCAGCCCTGGCAGCATCTCCGTGCCTCCTCTGCACTGGCTGCAGCAGCTCCACGTCCTTGTGCTGCTGGAGCCAGGGCTGGGGCAGCTCTGCAGGTGGGCTCTCACCTGAGCCCAGGGCACAGGGCCAGAATCCCCCCTGCCCTGCTGCCCACGCTGGGTTCAGCGTGGATCCCAGGAGCCCGGCAGTCACAGCCCTGCACGCTCTCACGGCTCCTCACCCGGCACAAGCGAGCTCCCCGAAGCAGCTCAGCTGGAAAGGAAAAGGTATTTCAGAGCTGGAATGTTCCACCTTCCTGCCTTCATGGTGTTGAGCCGCCATTTGAACACAAAACAGAATGGAAAGAGCTGTGCAAAGTACCTTGTCCCCTGGAAAACGCAACGTATTTTTGCTGAATACAAGGGGATTTTGGCAAGGTGTTGGTGTGCTCTCACAGCCACTCCAATAAGAACCAAGAATAATGGGAATGAAAAAAATTGCTTATATCGCCCCATCAAAATTTGCTGCTGACACTATTTAGTAATTTACAGTCGCTTCCATGTCCTGAAGACCTTCCCCTGAAAAGCAATATATAATACTCCTCCATCTACCACCTCCTCCTGGGCAGGTGTAATTGAAGCCTCTCCTGTTTCTGTAAATCTGGAGTAACTCTGGAGGGAAATGGGCGCTGCAACCCCGGGCAGTGTCCCAGGCCACGGAACACACGGAGCAGCGGATTACAGAGCCTAATTAATCTGTTAATGAGCACAGAGCCACGGAGGGGGAACCCCAAACGAACATGCCAGCGCTTCCCCGTGGATGTGGGCTAAAGCCAGCCTCGGGAGAGCACGGGAGGGTGCTGTGAGCTCAGGACAGGGCTTTGTGTCCCCAGCACGGCAGGGCCAGGCTGCAGCACCGCTGTCACACCCAGCCCGAGCAGCTGTCCCCGAGTGTGTCCCCCCTGAGCTGTCACCGCATCTGCGGCTGCCGGGCGCCCACGCCGCGTCCCCGAGCCCGCCGATCAAACTCCTGCCGCCCACGCTGCCCGTCGTGTTAATAGCAATAGTTATTGATTAATTGATAATGAATAAAAAGTGTTCGTGTTGCAGTAACAGCTGCCAAACCACGGATTTCAGGGAGACCCGGGCCAGTCCTGCCAGCTCGCCAGAACACACATTTCTGAACCAAAGCACCCCGGGTAAATAATTAATGTGCTGCTCCTTACGAACAAACATAACTCAGTCAGGGAAGCTGTTTTTAAAGTCTGTTAAGCAAAAATACAACAACACCCAAAAGAAACGCCAAACCAAAACAAAAAACCCAAAATGAACAAAAAAAGCCAAAAAAACCCCCGAAATCCCACTAATTAAAAAAAAATTACAACACAGCAAAACACCCAAACCAAAAAACAAAACCGAAACCAACAAAACCCCCCAAAACAAACCCCAAACCAACCAACCAAACAAAAAAAACACCACAACCCCACCAAACAAACAAACAAACAAACAAACGCAAAAAGCGAAGGCCGTGTTTATTTCTCTGCACTGGCAGCTGCAGAGCCGCCCTGGGCCGGGGGAGCAGCTGACACCAAGGCTGGGACACCCTCGGCTGCATTTCCCAGCTGGATTTCCCTTCCCGGCCGGATTTAGCTGGGCTCTCTGTGCTCCCCTCAGAGCACAGCCGTATTCCCGGTATTCCCGGTATTCCTGTGCTCCAGGGAACCCCTCTCCACATTCCCTCCGGCTCCGGCTGCCCTCAGCAGAGGGACGTTCACCTCCCTGGGGCTCAGGGCCCCTCCTGCCCCAGGAACAAATCAGCCTTCTGAAAAAATGGAGTCAAGCCTCGTGTCTCCACACACATGGTGTTCACCTCAGCACATCCCTGCTCTCACAAAACTCCTGCTGCCTCCCCCTTCCTCCTTCCCACAGCTTCTTCTGCAGTTTTAGCAGTCCTTCCGCTGGTAACAGCTAAAAAAAGGGAACCAAACCTAGGGGAACTCTTCCAGGAAGGCAGAAGGATGTTTAAAATTAGTTACTTGGAGCTTAAAAATTATTTCAGAAGCTCTTCCTTCACACACCCAGAACTTGTTAAAACTCCCCCATGGTCCAGAGCAGAGTCCTTGTCTGCTGTCAGGGAAACCCTCGGGCACATCTGTTTGTTGCAAAGGAATTTTGCCCTCTGGTAACCAACAGATGATTAATGGAAAGATAAACTCCTTGAGAACATGGGCAATTTATTGTCCAAACCTTTCCTGAGTGGCACACGTGCTCCGGTTAATTTAATTCAGGTCTCATTAGCAGTCGGAATTGCGAGGTAATTTGGTGTCCAGACTTCCAGGAGAGTGGAGCACGGTAAGCAAGGACACACGGGTCTGCTGGAAAAGAGGCAACTGCAGCTCCTTCTCAAGCGCTGAAATACACTAAGTGGAAAGCACAGAACTTTCACATAACCCCGCACTGAGTGTGCTCTGGCTCACTGCCGTGCCCAAAATCATGGCTTAAATCCATAGCAAATGACGCGGCCTTGAGTGCAGACCAAGCAGCCTCAGCTCCTCAGGTCAGGGCACAGGAACACTCCCTGCCTTGACCATCCTTGTGGGATAGATGGCAGTGGAATTGCGGTGGAATTGCGGTGGAATTGCAGTGGAACTGTAGTGGAACTGCGGTGGAATTGCAGTGGAATTGCGGTGGATTTGCGGTGGAATTGCAGTGGAATTGTGGTGGAATTGCTGTGGAATTGCTGTGGAACTGCGGTGGAACTGCAGTGGAATTGCGGTGGAACTGCAGTGGAATTGCAGTGGAACTGTGGTGGAATTGCGGTGGAATTGCAGTGGAACGGCAGTGGAACTGCGGTGGAATTGCAGTGGAACTTGCAGTGGAACTTCGGTGGAACTGCAGTGGAATTGCGGTGGAATTGCCTTGGAATTGCAGTGGAACAACGGTGGAATTGCGGTGGAATTGCAGTGGAACTGCGGTGGAAATGCAGTGGAACTGCAGTCGAATTGTAGTGGAATTGCAGTGGAATTGCAGTGGAACTGCGGTAGAATTGCCATGGAACTGCAGTGGAACCGCGGTGGAATTGCAGTGGAATTGCAGTGGAACAGCGGTGGAATTGCAGTTGAATAGCGGTGGAACTGCAGTGGAATTGCGGTGTAATTGCGGTGGAATTGAATTGCAGTGGAATTGCAGTGGAACTGCGGTGGAATTGCAGTGAAACGGCGGTGGAACTGCAGTGGAATTGCAGTGGAATTTCGGTGCAATTGCGGTGGAATTGCAGTGGAATTGCAGTGGAATTGCGGTGGAATTGCGGTGGAATTGCAGTGGAACTGCGGTGGAATTGCAGTGGAATTGCGGTGGAATTGCAGTGGAACTGCAGTGGAATTGCGGTGGAATTGCAGTGGAACTGCGGTGGAATTGCAGTGGAATTGCGGTGGAATTGCAGTGGAACTGCGGTGGAATTGCAGTAGAACTGCGGTGGAATTGCGGTGGAATTGCCGTGGAATTGCATTTCAGCTGTGCAGCAAGTCCCCAGAGCCAGGCGGATGCCCTGAGCTGTGCTTTTGCAGTGGAATTGCGGTGGAATTGCAGTGGAACTGCGGTGGAATTGCAGTAGAACTGCGGTGGAATTGCGGTGGAATTGCCGTGGAATTGCATTTCAGCTGTGCAGCAAGTCCCCAGAGCCAGGCGTGGACGCCCTGAGCTGTGCTGCAGTGTGCCACCTCCTCCCTCGCCGCCCTTTGCCCAAAATGACCCATTCTGAGCCCAATGATGCAGACCCCAAGCCGCAGCCCTGAAGCCATGCACCGAGCCGCTGTTGCAGCTGTGGATGGGTGTAAAACCAGCGGTTTTGGGCGTTCCAGCGAGCAGCAGGTGTGGCACAGCGGGCCGGGACCACAATCCTGTCCCCGTGTGAGACCCGGCACAGCTGGAGCGCGCTCGGCTGCCAGCCACCCAAAACTGAGTCTGGCGCCACGGCCTCTGCACGGGACGCTGCTTTTGCAAAAGGAGAGGAAGTGCAGTGTGGGGACAGACAAAATGCGTCGGCAGAGCCTGCCTGTTTCATTGCTGAGAGGAGAACAGAGAGATCCGCCAGCTCCCGGCTCCTCACAGCTGCCTGCCGCTCCTCCCAGCATCCCAGGAAATCAAAGGCCCCTCCACATCTGAAGCACGTCTGGTGCTGGTGTTGTGGCAAATAGGTGTGAAACATTAATAAATATTGGTACAGTAATTAATATCTGGAAATAGTAAAACAGTTAAAAGAAGGAGGAGGGCGGCACGCTTTCTCCTGCAGATGTTCAGGGCGGGAAGAAGCAAGAAATAATGGTTACTAAAATTAACAGAAAGAACGGAAAATTTGGTTGGGTCCCAGGAAAACAGTAATTATGAGATTTATTGCTTTGATGCTAGAACATAATATTGGCTTGCGTGATATTAGCTTTGGCTGACATTACACCAGCTTGGCGCGCACGTGTAATCCAAAAGGCGAATCAAAGGACACCGAGGAAGAGGAGAGGCCTTCCTCAGCGACCCCCAAAGAGTGGGGGGCAACCTAAAAAGGGTGGAGCATGCGTGATGAAGGTGACGATGAGGGTGGAGATACAAGTGTGACAAATCAAAAATGGGAGGAGATGATGATGTACAGCATAAAAATGGGAATTTTGGGCTTGGCAAGTTTGTACGTGGGGTGACGGGGGTCCAAGGACCCTGCCCTCCGTACCCCACACGGTTATTTTTGCTCATGCGCTATTACCAGAACCAAAATTATCCCTTATTTTAACCAAATTATATTGTCAATATTTCAAGTGTGTTCAATTCCATATATATTTTAAGCTGCTTAGTTGAAATCGCTGCTGCATTTAATTTCGTTCGGGTTTCTTTTAAGGTGGGATAACTGGGCAGACACAAGAGTGGCTCAGCTCTGATTTACCGCCAGCACGGGAGAGCTGCGGCCACACACCAGCACTCGGCATCTCCTCTGTGGAGTGTAGCCATGGTATTTTATTAAAAATCCTTTCCTAGGACTTTTCCCCTCCCGAGGAGCTGGGAGCCTCAGGAAAGAAATGTAAACAATAATTATTTGCTGCTGTGGGATGCAACAGGTGCATCTTCCACTGGTCCATGTGGATTGTTTTTAATTGATGACCAATCACAGCCACTTGTGCCAGACTGTGAGCAGTCAGAAGATTTTGTTATTCTATTCCATTCTTGTTCTTTGTAGCCTTCTGATCCTTCTTTTCCCTCTGTTCTTTTAGTATAGTTTTAATGTAGTATTTTAGTATGATATATAACACAATAAATCAGCTTTCTGAGAAGTGGAGTCAAGCCTCGTGTCTGCACACATGGGGTGTTCACCTCGACAGCCGAGATGCCCCCGAGCTGTGTTAAAAGTCTCTTTTTCCCCAATCCAGCTGTCGAAGAAGGAGTCAGAAGTCTCCGCCTGTCCTTCTCAAGGTTGTTTATTATTTTTTTATCTGAAACATTTTCTGTCTGGCCTGCTGAGGTCTGTTCAGCAGGTCAGTCGGAGGCACACTGCCTGGTGTTATCTCTTGTAATATAAACTACGTATTTGATATTTACAGTTATGTCCCAATGCCTATCCCCTGTGTTAGACAGTGACTTTCTACTCCACGCCAATCCCAAAGTGCCACCATCTCCAAGCAGATGGAGGCTGGGAAGAAGAAGGGAGAAGGGCAGGACAACACCCAAATCCCTCCATCTTGTCCCTCGACCCCCATAGTGAAATTCTTCAAAATTCCACCTTTCACCCTGTGACAACCACTGCTGTGCTCCTGTGATTCTTCACACAAGGTTAATTTGCCCCACGGGTTGAGATCGAATTCCCAGGTGTCTCTGGCTTCCTGCCAGGGTCTCCGAGCCCCTGCCAGGATTTTGAGCCCTCCAGAGGGATGTGCTGGGTTCCAAGAACCGGGAATGTCAGCCCTTCTCCTTCCCTTCCCGGGCTTGGTGCAGCCTAGCCAGCGGAGCGCCGGCGCTGCCGCTGCACTCCGACCTGGCCCGGGGTTCTGGCTGCTGGGGAAACTCAGGCCAGGCTCCTCAAGAGCACCGCTTTGCTTCCTGCTGGAATCTGAAATGCAAGGAATTCTCAGGATTTTGGGTTTGTTAAAGTTTAGAACTTTCAGAATAAAGTTCAGAAATTTTTAGAATTTTTGGGTGAGTTAAAGTTTGGGATTACACACAGGATTTGATTTGAGATTTTGGAAAAGGTTTCTAAACTTAAGCGTTAGAAGTGAGAATGTGGATTTATAGTTTAAAGCAAACACACATTAAGCTAAATAAAGGAAAGTTTAGAGTTTTAAAATTCAAGATATAGAAAAAATAAAAGTAGTTATAAAAGTAATCAAGACATTTAAAATACAGTGCTGTAAGTTTGTGTGTTATACTATAATTAACTAAAAACCCACACACTGTAGCATGAATCTGTAAGATAAAATATTTAAAGATTGAGTTCTTGTTGACAGTGTTTCATTAGTTAATAAATCTTCAAAAGGTTTTGTAACTAGGAGTCTTGTGACCTTCTGAATTATACTATGAAGATGTGAGCTGAACTCGGCTTTCTTACTTACGTAAAAGATAAAAAAATAAACTGCATCATCAAAAACAATTCAAAAGTCTTGTCTCAATTAAAAATTCCTCACAGCTTCAGATCAGCAAATTCAGCTAAAACTTGGGAAACCCCAGCTTCTAGTTTGAGGTGGGGAGGACAGGAGACAGAAGCAGGGTGTGTGAAGGAATGAAGTCACTGCAGAAACAAACTGAGCGTGTGCCGGTGGAATTCCCCCACAGGGGCATTTCTGCAGACACAAATACGCCTCTATCAGGATAATTTATCCTTTAGAATGCATTTGGAGGGACATTTTAAGGAAGAGGAGTTGCCACCTGCCTAGAGACTTCCAGAGCATGCTTCTCAAACCTTAACTGGGTGTGAGAACGCAGTGCTGATGCTCCAGAGCTTAGAATGGATCCAGTTGTTAATGCCCTTCCGACAGGAGCCCTGAACTCTGTTTATTTGAGAAAACTTCACACGCAGGGGTGGAATGAGAAGAGCTGAGCCCAGCAGTGTTACGAATAAAAAGTTATCTATTTTTGTTTAAGGTTACACAGCTAAAACCGGTTGGACGGGTCTGTAGCTAGCCAGAGCGGACCCCAGCAGCCCAGGAAACTCGATTCTTCAGGGACCTTGTCATGAAGGCCTCAGTTTTCACTGGGCTCACAAAGTCCTGAGTTTTCACTGTTTCACTGGGATCTCTGTGGTCACCAAGTCCTCGTTTTTCACTGTTTAACTGGGATCTTGTCATGAAGCCCTCAGTTCTCACTGTTTCACTGGGATCTCATTATGAAGTCCTCGGTTCTCACTGTTTCATTGAGATCTCTGTGGTCACAAAGTCCTCATTTTTCACTTTTTCATTGGGATTTCTGTGGTCACAAAGTCACCATTTTTCACTTTTTCATTGGGATTTCTGTGGTCACAAATCCTGAGTTTTCACTTTTTAATCAGGATCTCAGGATCTCTAAAGTCCTTTGTTTTCACTTTTTCATTGGGATCATGTTATGCAGTCCTCGGTTCTCCCTGTTTCATTGGGATCTCATTAGGAAGTCCTTGGTTTTCACTGTTTCATTGGGATCTCATTAGGAAGTCCCTTGTTCTCACTGTTTCATTGGGATCTCTGTGGTCACAAACTCCTCGTGTTTCAGTTTTTCATTGGGATCTCATTAGGAAGTCCTTTCTCACTGTTTCATTGGGATGTCATTAGGAAGTCCTTGTTCTCCCTGTTTCATTGGGATCTCATTAGGAAGTCCCTTGTTCTCACTGTTTCATTGGGATGTCATTAGTAAGTCCTTGTTGTCCCTGGTTCATTGGGATCTCATTAGGAAGTCCCTTGTTCTCACTGTTTCATTGGGATGTCATTAGTAAGTCCTTGTTGTCCCTGGTTCATTGGGATCTCATTAGGAAGTCCCTTGTTCTCACTGTTTCATTGGGATGTCATTAGTAAGTCCTTGTTGTCCCTGGTTCATTGGGATCTCATTAGGAAGTCCCTTGTTCTCACTGTTTCATTGGGATGTCATTAGTAAGTCCTTGTTGTCCCTGGTTCATTGGGATCTCATTAGGAAGTCCCTTGTTCTCACTGTTTCATTGGGATGTCATTAGTAAGTCCTTGTTGTCCCTGGTTCATTGGGATCTCATTAGGAAGTCCCTTGTTCTCACTGTTTCATTGGGATGTCATTAGTAAGTCCTTGTTGTCCCTGGTTCATTGGGATCTCATTAGGAAGTCCCTTGTTCTCACTGTTTCATTGGGATGTCATTAGTAAGTCCTTGTTGTCCCTGGTTCATTGGGATCTCATTAGGAAGTCCCTTGTTCTCACTGTTTCATTGGGATGTCATTAGTAAGTCCTTGTTGTCCCTGGTTCATTGGGATCTCATTAGGAAGTCCCTTGTTCTCACTGTTTCATTGGGATGTCATTAGTAAGTCCTTGTTGTCCCTGGTTCATTGGGATCTCATTAGGAAGTCCCTTGTTCTCACTGTTTCATTGGGATGTCATTAGTAAGTCCTTGTTGTCCCTGGTTCATTGGGATCTCATTAGGAAGTCCCTTGTTCTCACTGTTTCATTGGGATGTCATTAGTAAGTCCTTGTTGTCCCTGGTTCATTGGGATCTCATTAGGAAGTCCCTTGTTCTCACTGTTTCATTGGGATGTCATTAGTAAGTCCTTGTTGTCCCTGGTTCATTGGGATCTCATTAGGAAGTCCCTTGTTCTCACTGTTTCATTGGGATGTCATTAGTAAGTCCTTGTTGTCCCTGGTTCATTGGGATCTCATTAGGAAGTCCCTTGTTCTCACTGTTTCATTGGGATGTCATTAGTAAGTCCTTGTTGTCCCTGGTTCATTGGGATCTCATTAGGAAGTCCCTTGTTCTCACTGTTTCATTGGGATGTCATTAGTAAGTCCTTGTTGTCCCTGGTTCATTGGGATCTCATTAGGAAGTCCCTTGTTCTCACTGTTTCATTGGGATGTCATTAGTAAGTCCTTGTTGTCCCTGGTTCATTGGGATCTCATTAGGAAGTCCCTTGTTCTCACTGTTTCATTGGGATGTCATTAGTAAGTCCTTGTTGTCCCTGGTTCATTGGGATCTCATTAGGAAGTCCTTGGTTTTCACTGTTTCATTGGGATCTCTGTGGTCACAAAGTCCTCGTGTTTCAGTTTTTCATTGGGATCTCGATGGTCATGAAGTCCTCGGCCAGCGTCACCTCCCGGTCCCCCATCACGGCCTCGGCCTCCCTCCTGAGCGCGCCGAGCTCCTCGTGGCCGCCGTGGGGCTCGCCGGGCCGGTACCGCTGGCTGAAGTGGGTCAGCACCAGCCTCCTGGCGCGGCAGCCGCGGGCGAACGCCGCGGCCGCGCCGGGCGTGCTGTGCCCGCGCTGGCGCGCCTTGTCCCGCTGGCTGTCCCCCAGCGTGGCCTCGTGCACCAGCAGGTCTGCGCCCCAGCAGAGCCGCGCGGCCCCCGGCCCCACGGGCCCCGCGCAGTCGCCCAGCACGCAGACCTTCCTGCCCGGAACCGGCGGCCCCAGCACGTCGCCGGGCTGTATCCGCGTCCCGTTCTCCAGCACGATGACTCCGCCGCTCTTCACCTTCCCGTACAAGGGACCTGGCGGGACCCCTGGCAGGAAAAGGCAGAACAGCCCGTAAGCGATGCGCCAGTCGTGTCATTGCAGCAGTGCCAGCTCTGAAAAATGTCACCTGGACATTTGTCACCTGTGCTGGACATAAAGCTGACTCACCGGAAAAAAGGACAATCTCTGTGTAAAAATCAGTTGGTGTTTCAGATTTTTTGTACAAATTAAGAGCTTGTAACCCGAGGAGGAAGTGTGTTTGAAGAAAATCATGGAATCCTAGAGTGGCTTGGGTTGGAAGGCATCTCAAAGTTCATCCTGCTATGGGCAGGGACACCTTCCACTGTCCCAGGGTGCTCCAACCTGGGCTTGGACACTTCCAGGGCTGGGGCAGCCACAGGGAAACTGCTCAGGGAAACTATATCAAAAACCCCCAATTATACTGCTCGTATTAAAGCCAAGAAAATCATGGAAATTCACTGGCCATATGTTCCTGAAAGCCACGCTGAGCTGTTTAGACTTTGGCACCTGAACTCGTCAGCTGTTCCCAGCATGAAAGGGGTCTGTGGTATTCCCTGGCACCGGTGATATTCCCTGTTACACACCAGTTCAGAGTGCAGCTCGGAGGTCAGGTGCCAAAATGTCTTCGACAGAAAATCGAAAATTGAGTTAAAACAGGCTACGGAGAGAGACAGCAGCTTGGATTTGCTAGAACACTTAGGAAGGTGGTCATAAAAGAAGTAAAAAGAGGAAAAATAAGTAAAAGTAGCTACCAAGCTCTTGCAGCATCCGCACATTGAGCTTCCCAGGCCGGGGCTTCTCTTCCAGCACGAAGCCGAAGGAGGGCACGCGGTGGAAGAGGCGGAAGGCTCTGACAACCAGCTGCTCATCCTCCAGCAGCAAGTAGGAGTCTTCTTCTGGATCCAGGTGCAGAACTCTCCCTGGAGGCGCCTGGGCAAGCGCCTCGTCTCGGTCCAAGCCAGAGAAGTCCCTAAATTCTTCCGGGGGGCACTGGTCCCGCGTGGGGACCAGCTCGGTGACGGTGTAGGGCAGCAGGGGCTGGGAGTGGGAGAGCTCCAGGCTCCTCCAGAGGAAGCTCCGCAGCCCCAGGGGCCCGTAAATATCAATGGGTGCCTTGCTGCCGTCAGGGCTCGTCTGGAGGCTGAGCGTGCACAGCAGCCCAGGAAGTCCAAAAATGTGGTCGCCGTGAAGGTGAGTGATGAAAATCTTGGTAATTCTGGCTGTTGAATAGAACAGGAAAAGACACAGCCGGGAAAAGACAGGAAAATAAACAATGTGACAGCTCAGAAACATCGCTGTTTGGCAAGATGTTTGAAACAAGCGAGGAGGGAGGGAAATTAAAACCAGTGCTTAACAGACAAATCCCAAACCACAAGGTTATTTCTTTCCCCACCCCCTCCACACAAGGAAGATTTTGGCCTGACAGGCCAAGAAAAGGCTGCAGAGATGCAAGGTTTATCTCCTTCTAAGCCAGGCATTCTACAGTGGTGACATCTGCCATGTGAAATGCAAGGAAGTGATGGGAAGCATTGGAGCTTCAGACTTACAGGAAAACTGTAGACTAACGAGGAACACAGTGAGCAATTTGTGTTGCTCCTCCTTTTGACTCTAGCCCATGAAATGATCAAAATCAAGAGGAACCAAAACCAAGCCAGCATGCAGTTTTGATTTCAGAGATTTTCAGAGGCAAGAACCCCACTGTTGCTGACTGGTTTGTTTAAAACAAGAGAAAAAAATCGCTCTGTAAATGTCTGTGCTTTCTTTGGTGCCTGGGCTGTCCTGCCCCAGCTGGGTCCTGCCCTCGCTGGGTCAGAAGAGCCCAGAACTCTCTTGCTGCAGACAATGTCCTTTAACCAGGCTGCCTCTGTCTCCTCTGCTGAACTCTCACAGAGCCAGGCATTTCCTCCAGCACCTGCTGGGGCTGTGCCACTGGAATGACAGAATCTCCTTTTCTTTTAAGGTAAATTCAGTAAACAATTTCATGGAAATGACTCCATCTACCTGTCCTTAAATTCCCTGATATGTTTTGGAGGAGCAGGGGCTTGTATTTCTGTTTGTAACTGACAATTCATCTCCATTCTTTGGGGGAGAGAAGTCAGCTCTGGCCACTGAGGACTGTGGAAGCACAGTGACTGTGACAGCGAGGTGAGCTTTATTCCTGATTTATTTGCCAAAAGGTGAAAGTTACCCCCAATACACACAGCCTCGCTTGAAAAGAGACATTTACCCACAGGAAGGCTCAGCGCAGGTTTGTCTAGAGCTGCCTCCAGGCAAACAACAAACAAACCGTTCCTGTTTTCAGCTGCTCTGCGGGCTGCGTTCGACACTGCCAAGCCCGGTGAATGAATTCGGATTGTCTGGGGAGGCAGCTCAGTGCCGAGGGCTGCGGAGCAGGCTGGGCAGCCTCCCGAGCCCGTCCCTCCCCTCAGGAGAACGGCACAAACCTGCTCGCAGGTGGCTCTTCATGAGCTGTGTCTGCGTCCCCTCGCCGCAATCGAAGAGCCAGCACTGCCCTTCCCTGCGCAGCACCAGCGCCGAGGCTCCGCGGCACGGCGACGGGAAAGCTGAGCCCGTGCCCAGGAAGGTGAGCTCCAGAGACATCCCGGGCAGCAGGCACCTGGAACACGACCGGGGGTGTGCTCTGTGGAAGGTGTCCCTGCCCATGACAGAGGGTGGAACAGGATGGGCTTTGAGATCCCTCTAACACAAAGCATTCCAGGGTTCTGGAATTCCAAAAGAAAGCACTCTTCCCAGATGGGCCAGCAGGGCCCTCCCAAGCACGCCAAGGTGCAGCCTGACCTTGGGGGCTCAGGGGGAGTAGCCATGGTTCATGTCCATCTCAGACCAAATGCAGAAATAAACACTTTGCAAATATTTGCGTTTTCCTTTTCCTCTGTGTAAAATCACGGGATCATACAAGAATTGAATGGTTTGGGTTGGAAGGAATCTTGAAAATACTTGTACTCCAACCTCCCTGCCATGGGCAGGGACACCTTCCACTGTCCCAGGCTGCTCCAAGCCCCATCCAGCCTGGCCTTGGGCACTGCCAGGGATCCAGGGGCAGCCACAGCTGCTCTGGGCACCCTGGGCCAGGGCCTGCCCACCCTGCCAGCCAGCAATTCCTGCCCAAGATCCCAAAATCTGTGCCTGCCCTGTGGCAGTGGCAGCCATTGCCTGTGTGCTGTCCCTGCAGGCCTTGTCCCCAGTCCCTGTGCAGCTCTCCTGGAGCCTCTGGAGGCCCTGGCAGGGGCTCCGAGCTCTCCCTTTCGGCACGGCCGCACCGCGCTCCCCTCAGCCTCCCCCAGCTCCACCCGCGCTTCCGGCCCGGGCTCGGGGCACGCGGGGCACGCCATGGCTCCGCAGGGACACGGGGATGGGCTGTGGGGACCCAGCCCCGCTCCCGACCCGCCCCAGCCCCCGGCCCGGCCCCGGTTCCGGCCCTGCTCCGGCCCGGGCCCGCTCCCGGCCTTACCTCCCCGGGCGGCGTCGGCGGGGCCGGCGGGGCGGGGCCGTGAGCAGAGCCCGCCCTGGCTGAGGGAGCGCGGGGAGCTGAGGGAGCGCGGGGAGCTCTGGCAGGGGGTGGACTGGATGGTCGTTTAGATTCCTTCCAACTCAAACCATCCTCTGATTCCATGATTCTAGGGAAAGACCTTAAATATCATCACATCCAACCATTTATAGAGCCCCTTGGCAAAGGGACTTTTCCCAGTCCTGAACAGATCAAGCATTTTTGGGGTTTTTTTTTTGTTTTTTCAGAATAAAAACCATCAGGTACGACTTAGGCAAAGGGAATGCATTTTACTAAGAAAATAGAAGACTAGAACACACATTTCAATAGAGTTACAACGTTATAAAGTAGGAAGAAACCCCAACCACTTCACATTTGACATACAGTTTTAGTTTCAGCTGAGCAATGACCCTCCCAGGCACAGCCAACCCCGCACAGATCAGGCTGGAACTGCTCTCACAAGCGCCCCAGCAGGCTCACATTGATTTGCATAAGGTAGATATGTTTAATATAGAAACAAACACAGGTTATTTTGCTGTTGTGTTGACAAGGCAGCCACCTTAAGTCCTAAGAGTATTTTTATTCCATTAGAAAGGGTCTGGCTGACGAACGGACGAGCCGAAGCCGACGGCACGTGGAGAGCTGAGCTCAGCCTGGCTGAGCCCCTCGTGTCTGGGGAGCACGACCGGGCAGCTCGGGCTGCTGCAGCACCAGCAGGGCACGGGGACAGAACCTGCCCGCCCAGCTGCAGCCGCCGTGCCCGGGTGAGCCCTGCCATCCCCACGGAGAACGGGAGGCGCGGGGAAGCCGTGCTGCATCGTCCCGGGCGCTCGCCCGGAGTCCCACGGGAGCGCACGGGGCAGGCAGGTCCACACGGAGTCAGTCAGATGTGCCTTCAGCAGCAGCAGCTGAACGGCTTTGCCCAAATTCAGCTGCCAAGCCAGTGCAGCAGAGCTTGGCTCTGGATTTGCTCCTCCCGTGTAACAGCAGTCCCTGCCCGCCAGCCGTGGCTGCAACGGAGCGGGGCAGCGCTCGGATCGTCCCGCGAGCAGAAATGACAGTGGTTTATCCAGCTGGAAGCACTGGCAGGGAGACAGCCCCGGCTGTTCTCACACTGATCTGAGCCACAGACAGCTCTGCGGGGCCACAGAGGAGCTCAGCTCTGCGGGACCAGAGAGGAGCTCAGCTCTGCGGGGCCACAGAGGAGCTCAGCTCTGCGGGGCCACAGAGGAGCTCAGCTCTGCGGGGCTGGCAGAGGAGCTCAGCTCTGCCCCTCTGCAGCCAGCCCCAGCAAACAAAACCAGCCGGGACTGCCGGCGCCGGAGTCAGCTGAACTGAAACCTGGGTGGGAGCTGTACAATAGTGATCCCCACTCTCCCACAGGAACAGTCACCACGGAGGGCTGCTAAAGATTGAAACTAAAAGGTGTATCGTTCATCTTGGCAGGTACTACCAGAGGAGTGTGACAGAGTTACTTTATCCCCGTAAAACAGCGTGCTGGAAACAACAGTACAAGAGGAAGACACGCACCGACCACAGGAAACCTGTTACACACCACTCTGCAGGTAAAGTGTCACTTGGTTTGAAGCTTGGAAAAGGAACACAACAGATCAGGATGCATCACTGTCCACAAATGTAACCGAGAACTTGTGCCACGTGTCACACCGGGGGTTTAAAATGTATCAGACACAACATTTTAATTGTCTCCTTCTACAGGTCAGGTTGGCAGAGGCTTCAGGAACACACAAACCTTTGCAACACCTTTAACAAAACCACAGGTATTTTTAAAAGAAAGGCTGTGTTTCATTAGATACCTTTACTCTCCCCAAACACTCCTACAGGCTGCTGCCAAGAGGCTCAGTCCTGCTCCTGCTGATTTTAAGAAAGCAAGGATTGGACAAATCCTGGAAAAGGCTGACCTCAGTGAAATTCCTGATCCTCCCAGAAGGGTTCTGCACACCCCAAGGAGACATGGAAGACAGTCTTTTATAAAAGCATTTGGAGGGCAAGTCACGGGGGCTGTGTGACAAACTACAACACTGGTGGTCCTTTAGGTGATGTATTCTTTTGACTTACATTATGTAACATGACAAAATGCATCCTGGTGACACCTGTTTCCCTTTGCATACTGTCTAAGAGAATTTTCTGTACAGATAAAGACCAGTAAATATTTTGAATAAACCAGCAAACAGAAAAAATCATGTTAAGTAGAATATGAAAAAGGAAAGTGGTTCCTTAGTAGCCAGCAAGATTAGCAGTTGTAATTAGTTCAAGGATTAATTGTACCTGAAGGAAAACTGAACATGAATCTATCTAAAAATCCTATGTATGAAAAAAAAATAATTCTGGAGAAGATGAAAGAGAGAGTGAAGTGGACTTAGAACTGTGTGAGCTGACGGGTTGCCTGTTGCCAACAGGAAACAATGGCTGCACATGGAAGGGATGTGCACACCCCTGTCCACACTGCAAGCTGCAGAGGATCCACAGAGCCAGGCCGACAGAGCCCGGGAGGCCGTGCCTGGCTCAGCTCCGGCTGGCAGGGGACAGAGCCAGCCACACCTCCAGCACAGCCCGGGCTGCTCCTCTCCTAGGGACTGCTTTTCCCTCACCTCCGCAGCGGGATTTCCAGAAGAATGGCTGTGCAGGAGCGTCAATCCCGCTGCCAGGAGGGGGAAAACGCAGCGGCTGGAGAGCAGGGAGGCAGCGCCAGAAGGGGCCAGGGCTGCTCAGAGCAGTTCCCTGCACAGGAACGGCATCGCTCCCGCCCGGAGCACGGCCCAGCCGCCTCCCCCGAGGGCTGCGGACACCAGCTGAGATCCTTGGAAACAACACAATCAGACTGAAGGGGCGGGCACGGATCCTTGCCTCCTAAGGCAGAGGCAGGCAGCGGCTGCCCTGCCTCTGTGGTCACTGTGGGACGTGAGATCAGCGCGTTTTGGGTGGTTTTGTTACTCATCTAACTGGCTGCTGGCAGAAGGGAGGAAGCGTGTGTTCCCAGCACTCCGGAATCCAGTGATGCAGAACTCCACTGGCACAATACAACAGGCTTCAGGTAGAGCTGGGTTTTCAGAAGGCAAAAGTAATTCATACATTGAATAAATAATTTCTCTTTCATTAAGATCACTAATTTAAATACGGTACAAACAAGGCATAGCAAAAATAGATGAAAAAAGCACTCTTTGTAAAAACACCCTGTGTGTGTGTTGGTGTCTTTTGTACATTCACTTGCAAGTGCAAGCTCGTGCCCCTGTGCATGTCAGCACTCAGCAGTGAAGCACTTCGAGCCCCACCACACAACACTTTACCACAGCTTGAACACCACAGTTTTTTTCCCCACATCACTCTTTTCTGTGTTTATATAATCAGTCTTCTTTCCCCACACAGGCAGCACCTTCCCAAAGCTTACTGTTCTTTGTGTGGATACAATTTTAGAGCCAGAGATTAGGCTGTGGGCGCCTGAGGGGGCATTGAGACCATTTTCCCTGCTCTGTTCTGGCCTGTTCTGTGGAGACTGCATTTTCCTCTGTAATTGAGGGTAGGAGAGCAGTGCTTGCCATGGGTAAATCCTGAGCAAGCTCTGCTTTATCTCTTTGGATGATGTCTGCCAGTACAGCACTGCTGGCACATCCGTCTGTTTATTTACTCCCGCCCTTTTCCTGCCTTGCTGCAGCAAACTGGAGCAGCCTGGTGTCTTTATTTCTGTTCCTGGCAGGTGGCTGTTCTGGCTGCAGGCAGCACAGACGGGGCAGCCACAGGCTGTGGCCACCTCTGGGTGTCCCTGCCTGTCCCCCTCTGGCCTGGCTCCAAGGCAGCTGGGGGAGTGTACACTGTGGCATCTGCAGCAAACGTGCAGCACTACCCCTGGCAAGGAAAAGCTCACTGGGAGCTTCTGCTTTCACACCAGGACCTGACAAAGCAGGCCTGTAAGTGCAGCAAGTATGGGGCTTGCAGCACTGCATGCTGTGGGTCCAGCACCCACGCTGACCAGAGCACAGGACTGAGACCTCAGGAAGCATTCAGCCAGACTCCTGTGGATAGCTGCCTGACAACATCCCTGCTCCAGCCCCAGCAGCTGCCCACGGCGTGCTGGTTCCAAGTGAGCCCACTTCGCAGCTCTCGAGTCAGCAGTGTCATAAAACATCACACACCAGTCTTTTTGTCAGAGCAAGGGAGAAAACAACCTGGCTTAGACAAGACAGAATCTTGAAAAAATTAAAAAAAATTAGGTAAAGATCCTTTGGTACATCATTTCGCTGTCCATTGCTTAAAATCTCCTAGTAAAACCTCTAAAAAGATTTCCATAAATTACTTCAGGTCCTACCTCTACCCAATAAAATTTATTCTGTGACACTATGGCTTTGTTTTTAAAAGCTATTAAGTGATTAGTATTACTTTCAGGCTTCCCAAGGACAATTTGAACTAGCCCACATTTTTCCTGAGAACAGATTTCACGGAGTGATGAACACAAAGCTGCAAACTTTGCTGCAGACCCCACAGGTGTACATCTTGCTGCTCCTTAAGGAAACAGCAGCCAACGCCACCAGGATGTCTGGACATGGGCATCTTTAAACATTAAACAAAACAGAAGGCCCATCACACTCTCCAAGTTGTCTTTAACTGCCCTTTTGTTTTTTCTACAACAAGTGGTCTCCCCTTGATGTCACAGCTAATGCAGTGTGACAACACTAGGACAATTAGAAGACTGATTATTAAAGGCAGAAATAAATCATTCTGGAGATCAGCAGTGATGAGAGAGCTAGAGTTCATCGTGAAACAGATGTAGCTAAAATATCATTAATGGAATTCTTCGGTGTGGTGCTGGCTCTAAGCTAGAAACGCAACGTTATTGTTTGAATTAATTTTGGAGGGCTCTCTCATCCCTGTGGCAGATGCCGTCATCCATACAGTTTATCAGGTACTTGGGAGAAATCAGGTGAAAAACCGGGGAGAAAAAACAAAAACCAGGCAACGAAAGGAGCGCAAATAAATTAGAGGAGTGACAGATCATGATTACAGTTGGTCTGAGGAGGGGATCCCTGCAGAGTAGAGGCGCTGCCTGAGGAGCGGGCGCGGGGCTGTCAGTGCACCTTGGACTCGGGCCAGTCGTACACGTCCGGCATGAAGGACTCGTACTCGTAGGTCCAGACCTTGGAGCGGATGTAGCGGCTCTTGTCGGCCGGCTCGGGGTAGTGGAAGGCCATGTTGTTGGCGTACAGGAACTCCATCACCTGCGGGGACAGCGCCGCTCTGAGCCCGGGGCACGCGCGCCCAGCGTGCCGCGGGGAAAGGCGCCGGCTGCGGGCCGGGGAGCGCGGCATCCTTCGGGACACAAAAGCTGGCTGGGAAGCAGGAAGGAGCAGAAAAGCTGCTGACAGACAAGGGGGAGTCCAGCCGAGTAAATGGCGTTTGCAGCTTCGACCAATTGATTGGTAAAAAGATGCCTGCGAGCCTCGTGGGCAAAGCAGAGCTACCAGTCGAGGGATGCATGGGCAATGCAGAGTTACCAACCAAACAATGCATGGGCAATGCAGAGCTGCCAACCAACAATGCATGGGCAATGGAGAGCTGCCAAACAATGCATGGGCA